>NC_137863.1:22472613-22497613 GCF_963924005.1 Protomyctophum bolini
CAAGCAATAAAAGCCCCTGAGGTAGGCAGAGTTCACAGAGACACATGCAGGCATATAGGCTGCAGCACAGTACAGTACATACAGTACAAAGACTCAGTCAGGGCTTGGGTTACATAATGAGAGCATGCGAGGACAGAGTGGAGGGAGGGATGGGGTGGGATGTATGGAACAGAGCAGGGGAGGGGGGAGGAAGGGGAAAGAGGCTGAGGAGGGGAGAGGAAGGGGAATGAAGGGAGGAGGAGGGGTGGCTGCATAGAGGGGAAGAATTAAGGACAAGTGAGGACAGAGAGGAGAGGAGGGGGTGGTGGGTGGGCTGTTTGGAGTGGGATGTATAGGAGAGAAGGGAGGAGGGGGGAGGTCAGGGGGGGGAGATAGGGAACAGGGGACGTGTGAGGACAGAGAGGTGAAAGGGGTCGGTGGGTACAGTATATGGGGGAGAGAAGGGGAGAGAGGGGAGGGGGTGGAAGGAGGGAGACAAAGGAATTAGAGAGGGGAAGCAGAGGATGAGAGAAAAGAGGAAAAAGAGAGAGCGTGCGCGCATGTGTGCATGTGCATATGTGCATTTACATTTGCGTGTGTGTGTGTGTGTGTGTGTGTGTGTGTGTGTGTGTGTGTGTGCGCTCACTCAGACTGTTGCTTGGTATTGTACTGTACGTACTGTACAGTCTGTACTATATGCATGCATGCACGTGAACGTCTGTGTGTATGTGTGTGTGTGTGGGGGAGAGAGAGAGAGCGCTAGAGAAAGGCGCTAAATGCGTTACTAGCAGCATTGAGGCATTTTATCAGTAGCAGAAACTTAATTGTTTTCCCCTTCTAAAAATACTGCAGAATTATTTATTTTCTTGAGTCTGTCTTTAGAGGACATGTTGAACTATGAGAAATACATCATGAGTATTTCTAATGCCATGCATATCGCCATGTTTTTATGCTTGAATAAAACACATTTTTACGCACATTTGACTTCTGAAATGTCAGGCCCTGTAGAGTCGTTTACCAATGAAGTTAACAGGGTTTTTAATCATTCCTATAAGAAATATAATCAACATTTCAATCAATCTGGTTCATGGCCATGGAGCTGTGCAGCTCTTAAGCCAGAGAGACTTACAGTAAGAAAGAACAAAAACATGGCAATAGGCTACATCATATACATAAAAATATGATAGTAAGCTAAGAACCTAACAGTGGAATATCTATATAATGAAACTATGCATATATAGTGCTATGTCTACATAAAATACTATCTAAGTTACATGAGAGTGTCGGGGCTAGGGCAAGTGCTACGGGCTAAGATGGAGTCTGAAGAGGTGGTTTTTCAGACTACGGCGGAAGATTGGGAGTGAGTCTGCAGTTCTGATTGCAATGGGAAGTGCATTCCATAGTTTTGGAGGGAGAAGAGTTTGGGACGTGTGGAGTGTTGTCTCTGCGTTTTTAGTGAAGGTACTTCCAGCTTCCCTGCGTTGGCTGATCTGAGTGCGCGGAAGGGTTTGTAGGGTTCCAGACTTGCAAGATATGGGGTTGCTTTGATTGCCAGCATCAGAGTTTTGTTTTTTTTACGAACGGGAGCCAATGGAGGGAGTGGAGGAGAGGGGAGACATGTGAGAATTTTGGCTGGTTGAAGACCAAGCGAGCTGCGGCAGTTGAAGTGTCCTTGAGCAAGGCACTGAACCTTGCCTAAATGCTCCCGATGAGCAGGTCGATGCAGTGCATGTTTCATCTGTGTGTGTGAATGACTGAATGTTACCGTGTGTGTCCAACGTTGTATGGGATGTACCCAACTCAGCTGCCTGCAGCCTGGGCCTGAGATGCATTACCTGTGCAATAGAATATAGGCTCTGTGCACAGCAGCCCTATTGGAAAGATATTGGGCCTCTTCCTTACTTTCTTAGACCTCGCAGGATTTGCCAGTCATATACTAATCCAATTCTGTTCCATTCAGTGTAGCACAGTGGTTCTCAAACTTTTTCATTTCAAGGAACCCCATAACTCCATACAAATTGATTTACAAATCAAGAACAAATAGAACATTGTCCTTCTATTGAGACATTTAGATCCGGTGTCTAGGTTGGACATGAGCCACATGACCTTGACACGATCCTGTTACTGTTTTTCTTTTTTCTTCATTTTTTTTTACATGATATTCTATAAAGAGGATATAATTTATCCTCTTTATCCAACCCTAGGCCATCAGTTAGCCAAGCCCTAGACGAAGGGTTCTCAGGTCTGGGGACTCTAAGGGGTCCTTGGGGCGGTTCCAGGGGGTCCCCGGCAAAAATGTATCTACCAATACATTTTGACGACTTCGATACATTTTAAGAAAACAAATCTTTTGCGGGGCCATCCCTGGCACAACATATTTTCAGATGGGGTCCACGGTCAAAATACATAAATGTAATCCTTGACATGAAAAGGTGAGAGTTAGACCAGGTCAGTCAACAACTTATGTCACAATCACATGTGAACAGAATCATGTCTATTGAATGCTTTCACCCATATCTTACATGCTTGGCTGAAAGAACAAACGAAACTGAACAGAATATCAATCACCTAGGCCTATGAATGTCCCGAAAGTCATCTTGAAAACACACTCGGTGGTATTGACGTGTGTCATACACCTCCAGAAGGATTAACAGAAAGCTTGGTATGAGTCATAGCTATTGTTCATAACGTCTTTTCACTTAATCTGCTAATCTGAGGAGAGTGCAGGGATTTCCCCTCCTTTTTTCCCCTCCTTTTGTCCGTTCATCACTCTCTCTCTCTCTCGCTCGCTCACCGGCCCGCACACACACACACACACACACACACACACACACACACACACACACACACACACACACACACACACACACACACACACACACACACACACACACACACACACACACACACACACACACACTCAGTCACTCCTCTTTATTGAAATGTAGCCTATACCGCCGTCTATTGTACTTTCCTTTGTTCTCGTTCTCATTTTAGTGTCTGGAGTTTTTTTTAGGGGAGGTTTACTAAAAATAGCAGAAATCTTCCACACCTACAGATGACAGCTGCGTTGGAGAAGACCGTGCAGGCCACAGAAGAAAGGACTCCCACACACACACTATGTGTTTCACTTGGAAATATACAAATATTTGCTTGGAACAATATTTCTGTACCTTAATCAGATTATATCAAGACTATAGAAAAAGTGCTCTTCGGAGCACAGGTCAGGTTATTGTGGCCTCCTGCTGGTGCTGTAATAGGCCAATTACTGTAATGTGAATAGTGTGATATTTTCACGGCAATTGGACGCTGCATTCATGATTTGAGGCATTCTATAGTATGCTGTTGAAAACTATGAAAAACGATATAATATACATATACAGCATGTTGTTTTTCATAGGAACGCTTGATTTACGGTAACCATTTTGTAAAGGTTGGAAAAAATCAAGACCTATACCATTCGATTTGGCGAATGGTAAAGCCGGCCCTCAATTATAGATTGAGGCTTCAGGATTTTGGTTACAATTTAGAGGTTATCTATTAACAATGAAGTCGTATTTTGTCATGAAGTTGTATAGAACTGTATGGTCTGAAACCCACATGCACACACACGCACACACAAACACATGCAGATATTTGACATCTCCATGTGTGTGACAAAGCTCTGATAAAATCACATCCGAGTGTGACACGCATGGCGCATGACGCACACACAGGAAACGCATCATCCCCGTTGGACGCGGGCCTGGCGTGGCGGAGAGTTCCTGGACGCGCACCAGAGCAGAGGTTTGTGGGTAATCGTTCACAGATGAGGAAAATGTAGGTCAGATCGCAGCATCTCCATTACGTAAGCACGCACGCAGGCACGCATGCACGCACGCACGCACGCACGCACGCAGGCACAGGGCAGCTGAGTGGAGGAAAGTAGCCAACTACATTTACTCCACTATACTTTTATTTACTTGAGAATGTACATTTTTCAATACTTTATATGTCTCAGCCCCATGCAGCAGTACTGACTCCACTGTGAGGGTCCATGTCTCAGCCCCATGCAGCAGTACTGACTCCACTGTGAGGGTCCTGTCTGTCTATGAGTAGCTGTCTAGCCTGTCTGTCTGCCTTCCTGCCTGTCCAATTGTCCATGAGTAGCTGTCTGCCTGCCTGTCCAATTCTCCATGAGTAGCTGTCTGTCTGCCTGTCTATGAGTAGCTGTCTGACTGCCTGCCTGTCCAATTCTCCATGAGTAGCTGTCTGTCTGTCTGCCTGTCTATGAGTAGCTGTCTGTCTGCCTGCCTGCCAGCCAGCAAGTTGGTTAACAGAAAATAAATTGTTATGGCTGAGTAAAATAAAATACAATAAACACAATTTGCCTGAAAATAGATTACCCAGCTATGACCTTTTTCATGAAAAAAAATGAGTAGTGATATGGCTGACTGAGTAAAATAAAACAATCTACCTGAAAATAGATAGCTATAACTGAAGAGCAATTTCCGCAATTTCCATTTCCGCAATTTCCGCAATTTTCATTTCCGCAATTTCCGCAATTTCCATTTCCGCAATTTCCTCAATTTCCATTTCCGCAATTTCCGCAATTTCCATTTCCAAAATTTCTGCAATTTCCGCAATTACCATTTCCGCAATTTCCGCAATTTCCATTTCCACCATTTCCGCAATTTCCGCAATTACAATTTCCGCAATTTCCGCAATTTCCATTTCCGCAATTTCCGCAATTTCCCCCCCCCCAAGCTTTTATTTTCGTTCGAGTAATAGTACAACTCCAATAGTATTACTTATAATAATGTAATTAAAGATAACTTCATTCAGATTTATTTATTTTTATTTCATTTTCCAGATTATTTTTTCTTCTTTTTTTTAGATTTTCATTGGTGGGCCAGTCATAATGGTCCCGCGGGCCTGATGTGGCCCGCGGGCCTGAGGTTGAGTATCACTGCTGTAGGTTCACAGCAATGCAATGAACAGGTTACGTTGCTATGGGAATGTTGTAGTGTTTCCAATGTTTCAAGCTTTCTTCAAGGTTCAAGGTTGTCTTTATTCTCACTACTCTGTGAGTAGAGGCCAGCCTTCTGTGCATTGTCAAATGAAAGGTTGCTGCAGTACGTTCTGCTCTGTGTTTCGGTTCCTTGGGGATAAACTCTGAAAAAATCGTTTTAATATCAAGGCCCGTTGAGAGGAAATTGGTAAGGAACCGGAATCATTCAATCCGACAGGATACCAAATCTAGTCCTTGTGCATTATCAAAATTTGCTGTCAAAATCAACACTGCTCAGCAACATATGTTTGGTGACCGAGTTTGACACAGAGACTTGGTTAAAGTTTTACTATGGCATTCTGACGCTTCATTTGCTCGTAAAAACAACTCATAAATTCCAGTTGTGGACAACAACACATTTACTACTAGAGTACTGTTACTTAAGTTTGTAAAATTATATCTTTAGGGATACAAATATTGTACTTTTAACTTCACTACATTTCTAGGAAGGAAAAGAAGTAAACTTCTAGTTACTGAATCTGATTATTTCAATACGGCCTTTATCCAAAGCATCTTTCAATGGGCTTTAAATTCAAACACTGCAACCATTCAAGGCACCAACATCAGGAGCAGTTAGGGGTTCGGGTTCAGTTCCTTGCTCAAGAACACTTTGTCATGCAACCAGGGGGAGATGGGGGTCGAACCTATACTCGGACAGCCACCCCCTGAACCTAAATATTAGGCTCTGACAGTGTTGCGGTCTCAATGTGGGTGAGTGTCTCCCCCAGAGGTCTCAATGTGGGTGAGTGTCTCCCCCAGAGGTCTCAATGTGGGTGAGTGTCTCCCCCAGAGGTCTCAATGTGGGTGAGTGTCTCCCCCAGAGGTCTCAATGTGGGTGAGTGTCTCCCCCAGCGGTCTCAATGTGGGTGAGTGTCTCTCCCAGCTAAATTAGTTAATATTATATATTATTGTAGATCTGGCTCGTAGATCATTTTCATCAACACCACACATCTTGCATGGGGCTCACTGGCAACATATTTAGAGATGGAGGTCCGAGTCCATGATAACTGTTTCCACCTCAGCGTGTGTCGGACCACAGGGATCAGGACAAGGACTGTGTGTGTGTGTGTGTGTGTGTGTGTGTGTGTGTGTGTGTGTGCTTGCGTGTGTGTATGCGTGCGTGCAAAACACACAAAAATGGTATCACTTAATTCAAAGTTTGATAAAAATATAATAAGATCAGCAAAAATCTAGTGTGTGTGTGTGTGTGTGTGTGTGTGTGTGTGTGTGTGTGTGTGTGTGTGTGTGTGTGTGTGTGTGTGTGTGTGTGTGTGTGTGTGTGTGTGTGTGTGTGTGCGTGTGCGCATGTGTGGGCTATACTCCGTGTTGAAGTGTGGCCAAAGTCCACAGAGTAGTGCAGACTTTCAGTCTGCCAGCCCTGAAGGACAAGCTCCATTTATACTGGTTAACCTTCACCTACTTTACTGCTGCTCTCTAGGCACAAGAACCTGCATATGGCACAAATACGTTGGTCAAGTAAAGTCCTGTGTTCTATTACTCAACCACTTAAACCCATGCTTCTCAAACTGTTTCATGTCAAGGACAGTGTCCCACGTTCATATGGAACCCCCAGAAGAGAGGATATGTTTAAAATATATATTATCAAAATGATGAAACCATTCCCAAACATTTTTGAAATTAGCAGATGTAGAGGCTATAGGGCACGAACTGACACAACGTGCTGTGAGCTTTTATATCTTTGCAGGGGTGCCCACACTTTTTTACTTGAGAGCTAACTTTCAAAATGACCAGCTCAACAAGATCTACCCACCCAAAACATTATAATACCATTGCTGAAAATGGCTTTGGAATAGCGACGCTGGCTTTAGGGGAGAAATGGAATAGGTAATCTACCGACATTTGTGCACAGCAACACTCTTGAAAAACAAAGTATTGCATTTTGGGTTTGAGCTGGCAGGCACTTTTCAATCAAGTCAGTCAATCAATCAACTTAATTCAAGTGGCAGATGCCAAAAATTGTTTTTATATTTAAATTAAATATTCTTTAGGGTCATGTCATGTGATCTACCTGCACAGCCTTTGTGATCACTGTTAGATCGCGATCTACCTTTTGGGCACCCTTGTGCTATAGTATAAAATATGAATAAAGTGGTTAAAATGGGGGTCCCTGGACCCCACTTTGCACCCTGAATTACATTGTTACATGTTATAGAACACATACAAGCTCACAACCTTTGCCGTAGAGATTTGGTGTAAGGTAAAAAAAGGACTGCACCAAGGACAGTGCAACTCGTGTCTGTTTTACTAAGTCGAGGGTCTCTAAGTGGTTAAACTGCAGTGATATTGATGGACTTGACACCCTAGGCTGCCACGGCTACGTGGTACGTATAGTAAACACGTAGTAAAATGGACCCATGAGTTGGCAATGTTCACCACTATATGAACACCACAATGTTCACCACTATATGAACACAATGTTCACCACTATATGAACACCACAATGTTCACCACTATATGAACACCACAATGTTCACCACTATATGAACATTGAACACCACAATGTTCACCACTATATGAACACCACAATGTTCACCACTATATGAACACCACAATGTTCACCACTATATGAACACAATGTTCACCACTATATGAACACCACAATGTTCACCACTATATGAACACCACAATGTTCACCACTATATGAACACAATGTTCACCACTATATGAACACCACAATGTTCACCACTATATGAACACCACAATGTTCACCACTATATGAACATCACAATGTTCACCACTATATGAACACCACAATGTTCACCACTATATGAACACAATGTTCACCACTATATGAACACCACAATGTTCACCACTATATGAACACCACAATGTTCACCACTATATGAACACCACAATGTTCACCACTATATGAACACCACAATGTTCACCACTATATGAACACCACAATGTTCACCACTATATGAACACCACAATGTTCACCACTATATGAACAGAGATCTCCATATGTACGGGAATAAAAGGGTAGTAACTAACTAAAGATGTCTAGTAAAAGTAGAGGAGTAAAAAGTATAACATTGACCTCTGAGTGCCCGGCAGTAGCAGTGGAGGTAGAGCGGGTGCTTTATAGTTGCATCCTGAGTTCCCCAGACTTAGCTTTGAAGTGTCCTTGAGCAAGACAACTGGTTCCCTCCGCCATCAGAGTATGAATGTGTGTGCACATGGGTGAATGTAATGCACAATCATTGTAAAGCGCTTGGATAAAAGGTGCTAAATGCACCATTTATTTACCATTTCCGAGGTGTTATAATTAGCCTATAAGGAAATTATGTTGAGTAAAAAGGTTCGTAGAACTACTTTGTTATGTTTTTAGCTCGAGTGCCACACTTTTTGTAGACGTCTGTTACTGTCTCCCAGTGTCTTTGTGGACGTCTGTTACTGTCTCCCAGTGTCTTTGTGGACGTCTGTTACTGTCTCCCAGTGTCTTTGTGGACGTCTGTTACTGTCTCCCAGTGTCTTTGTAGACGTCTGTTACTGTCTCCCAGTGTCTTTGTGGACGTCTGTTACTGTCTCCCAGTGTCTTTGTGGTCGTCTGTTACCGTCTCCCAGTGTCTTTGTGGACGTCTGTTACTGTCTCCCAGTGTCTTTGTGGACGTCTGTTACTGTCTCCCAGTGTCTTTGTGGACGTCTGTTACTGTCTCCCAGTGTCTTTGTGGTCGTCTGTTACTGTCTCCCAGTGTCTTTGTGGACGTCTGTTACTGTCTCTCAGTCTATCTCGTCTAATCTAGACCTCATGAAGGAGTCTCCTGCCGACACGAAGGCATCTTCAAACTAAACAACGGTGTCGACATGCGACACCGTTGTGCAATGGACCGTAATTTAGCTTATCTCTGCGGAATGTCTCCCTTCTCCTCTGTCTGTCTGTCTGTCTGTCTTGTCTGTCTGTCTGTCTGTCTGTCTGTCTGTCTGTCTGTCTGTCTGTCTGCACGCTTGTCTTGCTTTCTAGGTAAAATCAAGGAGTGTCTTTGTTCCATGTGCGTGCATGTGCGTGCATGCGCACGTGCGTGTGTGCGTACTGTTCCGTGTGCATGGTGGCGCCGCCTGAAATGTCAACATTTCTGCGGCTTCGGAAAGAAATATAAATTAAACAAACGCTCAAGTCCAAAATGTTTTCCACGGCCCCGTGTCATTTCGTATGTGTAACATTCTGCGGCCATTCCATAGGAACGGAAAACGGGGGGGAAAGACCAACAGTAAAAGGATGTATCCAAATCAACTGGACACACACACACACACACACACACACACACACACACACACACACACACAATAGTCCTTTTCTGGGTCGTTAAGCAACAATTTGGGGTCATTGAAGGTGGGCTGTGGTATCCCCCGCTGCTAATTTAGGCCAGTTCTCAAACCCCCAGGGTTGGAAGGGGGGGGGGGGTGTTCCCATTCACTAACGTGACAATTTAAAGACATTTAAGACCTTTTAAACACCTTGAAGAAATCTAAATGTAGTAAAAAAAAAAAGGTCAAACATTGGGCCACATTGTCAAATATGACCCATGAGAAAGAGGCAAGCATTTTGAAAATAGACAATCTACAAGCTCACAACGGATTGCGATGCCAGGCATTATGAGCTTGTAGATCGGCTATTTTCCACAATATTTATCTGTAGACCTGAGTCAAACAAAATGTAACTCCTACAATTCTAACTGTACCAATATGATTATGCTTGGGGGTCCCCAGTTCTAATATGAGGGTTCCTATAGTTTAGGCTTTCAGGCTACTAATCAATTATGATTTTGAACATATACAAATCTTCTCTTTCCCCCTGAATGTCATAACATCTCTTCAAATGGTGCATGGTTTCAGGTTACTAAGCAATTATGATTAGTAACCTGAAAAGATTGAGAACCACTGTATTATACCATGCACCATTTGAAGAGATTTTATGACATGCAGGGGGAAAGAGAAGATTTGTAGTGTTCAAAATGTTAAAAAATGATCCCAAATGTCTCACAAAATGACCGTGAGATGGTGTGAGCTTGCAGATCTGAAGTGTAGAATTAAAGTGGCTTATCCCTCTGGAACCCCCCCAAGGACCTACAGGGGGTCCCCATGCAGACCCCAGCTTGAGAACCAGTTGGGACCTGTTGGTGCACGCCTGCTGCTGATTGGGCTGTGGGCTTTGATTGGCGGCTGTGGGGGAGGGGATTAGGTTATCCGTTCATTAGAATGAGATTTTTGTCTGGGAGATTGGGAAATGACTTTAAACCGTGTGTGTGTGTGTGTGTGTGTGTGTGTGTGTGTGTGTGTGTGTGTGTGTGTGTGTGTGTGCGTGCGTGTGTTTCTCAATCTCCACCCATGACTAATTCATAATTGATGCCCCTGTCATTCTTAAGCCACGATCAAGCATGATAGACTATATATCAAGCCACACCCATGAACCCGCATGTATGCACACACGCACACACACACACACACACACACACACACACACACACACACACACACACACACACACACACACACACACACACACACACACACACACACACACACACACACACACACACACACACACACACGCAGTATTGCTATACTGTGAGAACATCAGCTTTTTAGGACGAAAGCATAGCATGTGTGTGTGCATGGATTTATCTATCTATTAATACAATGCTTTGTGCTGTGAGCTTGTAGTTCAGCTATTTTTAATCAGGCAAAACTCTAACCTTCCTATAACGTTCCTATAGTTCTAATATGATTAGTAGCCTGAAAAGATTGAGAACCATTGTATTATACCATGCACCATTTGAAGAGATTTTATCATCTAAAACTAAACTAAAGTAACTAAAGTTTTCAAATAATTGTAGTGGGGTAGAAGTACTGTATAGCAAATTGGAAATATTTCAGTACCCCAAAACAGTACTTGAGTACATGTACTTAATATTTCCTTACACCTCTGCAAACACACACACACACACACACACACACACACACACACACACACACACACACACACACACACACAGAATACTGGAGAACTCGGGTCGCCGACTCTTCTTCATCTTTGCCGAGATTTCTTCCCCTTTCGCCGACTCTTCGTCACTTTCCGGTCCGAGTTCTGTCTGAGAACTCGGACGGAAAGTGACGAAGAGTCGCCGAAACGGGAAGAAATCTCGGCACTGGAGCGCGCATCTAGCTACTGCATGATGATCATGCACGCTGATCAGACAGCAGATCAATAAAAGCATGCAAAAGCATTCAGCTTTCACAAGTGTGCCCATATAGAGAAGGAAAATAATTAAGAATTCGGTGGCATTTCTTTCACATTGCAAAAGAGCAATTTTTGCTCTTTGTCCTTATAGATAGAAATGTGATGATTTTTGTATAGCCCAGTGTTTCGCAGGGTAAACAAAACGTCATATAGCACATGGCTAATTGTACCGTGCCAGGGAGGAGGAGGAGGCGGAGCGGCTGTAACTTTCTCCAGGCCAATAATGGATTTAATCATTCCAAATAGGTCTCCATTCATTGCTACGGTCGACATGCTCGTCTCACTGTCACTCGCTTTTAGTTTTGACTAACGCAAGCGCAAAGCAAAGCTATTGCTGCGCTGTGCAGAAGAGCCATGTTGTAGATTGTAGAGCTTGTAGATCTGTCTGTTTTTGCAGCTCCGGTGTCAGGGTAACAATAAGAAAAAATTATAGGCAGAGATGAAGTGAAGTTGAACAGCCAAGCAGCAGCAAGCTACGCTACGCTAAGCTAACATCACCACCACCATGGCTGGTGTTGTGTTAGCTTAGCAGCTAAGCCTTAGCTTCTTGCAATGCTATAGCGTTCTCACTGCGGTCTCACGGTGCAGGCACTGTGGGCTGCTGCTTGGAGAGGCTACAGGCGGCTCAGCGGCTGCTATGACCAAATTGATTGTGTGCAACATGACAACTGTTTTAAAGTATTGTACAGTGACAACTATTGAAACTTTATTGTAAACAAACACTGCGGTCCACCCAGCTCCACCCTCCTGGCTACAGCAGGTCACGGGATTAATAAAAAAATGTGGTTGTGTTGCTTTAGCATCGTTAGCACAGTAGCTAGCAGTAGCTAACATTCAGAAACTTGCAGCTGCAGCTGCTGAAAGTGCCCCGAAACGTGGAGAATATTCGGCAGAATCTGAAGAAGAGTCGTCGCGCGGCGAATCTTCTTAAGAGTCTGCCGAATATTCTCCACGGTTTGCCGACTTGTCTTGAGAAGTCGGCAAAAAGGGTAAATCCGCCGAGTGTTCTTGTTACCCACACACACACACACACACACACACACAAAACAACTGGCCTTTTGTTGAGCTGACTTCTTCGGTTTATGGGAAAATTAGAGGTGACCCTGCATCTCCAATGGCTCCCTTTTCATTTTTAAAAGCAGCCGTAATTTGAGGGCAATTTTGGTTTCTACGTGGACAGCTTTGTGTGTGTGTGTGTGTGTGTGTGTGTGTGTGTGTGTGTGGGTTGACTGTTTATTTACTGCTGTCTGTTGCTGTAGAAAGTTGTTTCGGCCGCAATTGCTGCATTCTGATTCCTACGTGGTGTTTCCCAAAACATAAAACATAATCATAAATAAAGCAATGTATGGGTACGCTTTGACAGTGTGTTCTCGTGTTAGTGTGAGGTCTAGCACCATGCTTGATGTGTAGAAGCTCAGAAGCGTATAGCGAAGTCCATTCCCATCCTAACCAGAGCCAGCATAGCAGACCTGACTCTGCCCACGTTCACCACCAAGATGGGAAAAGGCTCTTTTAGATTTGGAGGAACAGTAAGCTGGAACTCGCTATTCCTGAATTTTGAATATAGGAGCATATTCAGCAGCCATCTTCATGAGGCTCAAAGCATGGTCTTCAGTAAATGTTTATCATGGTCAGTTATATTAGTAAGACAATTCTACTGTATGTTATTATGCTGTAGGTAGCAGGTAGGTAGCTCTTGGGTTTTGGTAGATTTATTAAAAATTCCCTCTGGTCCTCAGTTATATTATTCTTATTTTCTCAAAATGTCCTTTTAAGCAGTTTTAAAGTGTATTTAGCACTGTCTCAGTGCTTATAATGTTTTTGAAATGCACTATATATATACTGGCCGCGCCTTGCAGTATTAGCTGCGCAATAATTAAATTTGTTCAAATTGAACAGGGCTTAAATCTTTGACTTTCCCTCCAATTCTCCTCTTATATAAAAGCGAACCCGTGTTGTAATTTGCGCTGAGAAGCAGACTGCTCTCCCTTCTCATTTACAACATAATTACTCCCTTTTTTATAGGGGTCTAAACCGACATTGACTCAAATGCTGAGAGGTTTGACTGAGGGAATGTCCCTTTGCCATGTTAACAGCAGCTCTAGTGTTACATCTGTACTTCAGTGGTCCAGAGTATCTACAGTACTTGAGTACAGCTTTGAGGTACTTTTACTTTACTTGAGCGTTTCCATTTTTAATACCGGTAAGTTCTAAGTTCTAACTCCACTAACACCTTGCGAGGCAAGTACTTTTTATACTCCACTACAATTGTTACGTTACATTGTAAGATTTACTACTACCTACTACTGTAGTTGTTATACTTTGGCTATTCGAAAATAGCAGATCAATTCATGTTGCTATAGTATTTAGTGTACATGTTAATTAAACCCACAAAAATCTCCAATAAGTCATAATTATGACAGTTATGCAGTTGCACACAGCAGTGTGATGATGCATGGCGGGAAACGCAACAGTCTTTTAAAAGAGGAACTTTACAGTCAGAGACCCCTGAGTGACACCCCACCCCACCCACCTCCTCTTTTACAGTAAGAACCACCCCGGTGGTGGGAAATCAAAAAAGAGAACTGAAAGTGTGTGTGTGTGTGTGTGTGTGTGTGTGTGTGTGTGTGTGTGTGTGTGTGTGTGTGTGTGTGTGTGTGTGTGTGTGTGTGAAGGTGTTGCAATGAAAGGAACAATGAATGTTCCCAACGGAATATGGATGCTGGGGCTCAAGTGGTTTAAACGACAAGTAAAGTTATACAGTAGTTTAAATTCTATAATGGAAACGGATATTCTCTCAAGTTTCCCTTGTGACATAGGCCTGTATCAAAGCCCAAACCACACCAAAGGGTCACCATGCAACTCCTTGGGTCCAAATGGTTGAAAGGAGTTCATGGTGACCCTTTATTGGTGTGATTTGGGCCATTGAATTCAACCAGTTGAATCATTTGGGACGACGTGGGTCAACGTGCAGGACATATCACACCGCTGGGACAACGTTAAAACTGTCTCCACTCTTTGGTGTGTTTAGGGCTTTAGGTGGGAAGATTTACCTATTTACGTACTGTAATATATATGGCACAAATATAAGGTGCTATAATTCAGGGGTTCCCTGAGCCAAAAAAGGTTTAAAAACCACTGCCATATGCACTCTGTCTTCTACCTTGAGCCATCCTAGACTAGCAAAGTGAACTCCATGTGAGTCCTGGGGGAGAGGCCTAGAAGTAGTCATTTTAGTATGTTCTGAGAAGTTTGGTTTTTTATAGTGACATTGAGGTGTTCTTAGTCATGAGGCATAGTCAAAATGACATTGAATGAGCACTCCAGCTACAGTCATCATAGCACCCTTGGATTGGAGATCCTGCCTCAAATTATTGTTCTTTGGTTGACTTTCTTAATCTCTTTTGATTACATTTTCTCATCGGAAAGTTTATTATCCAAAATGCAACCCAAATAGGTCACCAACACTCTGTACTGTAAAGTCTTTGTGTTATTGAGGTTAACTTTTCGAGACTATAGGAGTGCTGAGTCATCCGCGGACAGGAACACGTTGCAATTACATGCTGATTTCATGTTGTAAATTTAGAACAGTAAGCGGCCCAAGACTGCTTCCTTGAATGAAAAATGCTTCCTTGCATGTGTGTGTGTGTGTGTCTTACATCCTCTCATCTTGTCTTTGCTGCTAGATGAAAGGTGATTGTCTGCAATTCAAACACCTTTGGGTCACTAACCAACCCCTTCTCCTCCTAACATCTCTCCTCACCTCTCCTCTCCTCTCCTCTCCTTCACACCTAGCGTGTCAACAGCAGAGGAAATTGTGTGCTGTTTACACTGACCACTCTTTGAACTTTACTGAGCTCTCCTCTCCTCTAGTCAGACAGACAGACAGACAGACAGACAGACAGACAGAGGACGGGTTGTGATTTGTGAGGACAAGTGGGGGCAGGTGGAGCATTTTCCAGCATGACACAACAGGTGTGTGTGTGTGTGTGTGTGTGTGTGTGTGTGTGTGTGTGTGTGTGTGTGTGTGCGTGCGATATGTCTCTGCATGTGTGTTAAAAATGCACATACTGACAGCAAGTCAAATGGCAGCAGCAGATGTCACACAACAGACACAGTGTGCATGTGTGCACGTGCATGCGTGAGTTGTGTACTGTGTGTGTGTGTGTGTGTGTGTGTGTGTGTGTGTGTGTGTGTGTGTGTGTGTGTGTGTGTTTTTTTCCGCTAGAGAAAAAACTGAAGCAAATCTTCTTAATCATTTCACACAAAAATAGAAAGTTTACATAAAATAACACTATACAATTATGTAACTAAGAGGATTAATGTTTCACTGTAAACCTGACTCAAGCCAAATTATTTCTAGAGTAAAGTGACTTATAGGCAATAAAAGGAATGGTTGTTAAATTCCATACGTCACTTTGTCTTGTGACTTATAGCCGCACAATAAAACGACCTACAGGTCACACTCTGGACATATAGGCCATCATTGTACCGTGGAGGGAACAGCGTGATCTTTTCAATGAGGACAATAGGCTATTTGATCAGAGGTGGCCATGGTGTCACCAAGAGCTGATTTAGGGGGGAAAATCCGTAGGCCATTATTTTAGTAAGGGACGACAAGCAATAACCTCTCTCTCTCTCTCTCTCTCTCTCTCTCTCTCTCAGCAAAAAGATGAATAGAAATGTACTGTAATTTGAATTTGAACGAAGTGCGTCAGCACTTAGTTTAGGGTGACTATAGACTATAGGGTGACCACTATACTGGGACCCGTTAACGAATGTGCACGTTTGTCGTCCAAGCGCACACGGCCATTCATGCACGTGCACATACATGCACCATATAGCTGTTGCATACAGACAACGACTGATTGGCAAACACCTCAGAGTTGAATTCAGATCCAACCACTGAAAACAGTGAGGGGCTGAATATAATAATGGTCATAAAAGACAACAGAGCTGGAGGTGGCAGAGACTACAATGTTGAGGTTCTCTCTGGGAGTAACAAGGATGGATATGATCATATAGTCTCACATAGCCAGATAACTATTCCACAATCTGATGATAGAGTCTGGAACTACATCTCCCAAAATCAGAGTAAGGAAGCTGGCATTTCCGTTCACAAAAATATATTTGAAAATATCTTTACATTTGATTTTTGAGTGCTGCTAGCCACTCCTATACACAGCCATGTGTGTCCCTATACGTGTCCCTTTGTCTGTCTGTCCGAGCACGAAAAGCTGAAACACCTCGCCAATACCACTGGATGGGACTTTTCAAACACGAGAATAATAGGATCAGGAACGAGTACATCAGAGGGACAGCACATGTTCCATGTTTTGGAGATATAAAGCCAGCTAGCCAGACTGAGATGGTTTGTACAGAGGAGGGATAGCGAGTATATCGGTAGAAGGATGCCGAGTTTGGAACTGCCAGACAGGAGGCCTATAGAGGAAGACCAAAGAGGAGATGTATGGATACAGTGAAAGAGGACATGACGTAAGTTGGTGTGAAAGAAGAGGAGGCAGAGGACAGGGTGAGATGGAGGCAGATGAGTTGCTGTGGCGATCCCTGACAGGAACAGCTGAAAGAAAAAGAGACCCCAGTTCCCGTGGCTCTGCTGGCGTGAAGCAGAAGCAAAGCTCATTCAGTTGTTCAACCAATGGATTTACATGTGGAAAGAAGATCCAACCCCATGCTGGTCTGGGATCAGCATTCTGTCCAGTGTCTCTCCACTACAATGTCTCGGCTCTCCTCCACTGTCTGTCTCCGAATGGAGAGACAAAGAGGGACAGGTGGCCCAAACTCGGTCTTAAAAACACAAAAACTTTTTTTTAACATTCTGACTAATTCAGCGTTAGTTGACTCAACCAGGTGGAAAGGAAGCTCCACTGCATACGAAACAAATAAGCAGTATTGCCTCCTGAGCATCTCCCTAAGGAGGTCCTAGCTGCACGTCCCACTGAGAAGAGACCAAGGACCAGATGTGGGGATTATATCTACACACTGGCCTGGGAACGTGTGTTGGAAATGTTACTCCCGCGACCCGATGAAGTGGTTAATGGATGTTTTGTAATACCGGTAATATGATGTATCTAGTAGCTATTAAGCTTGTCAAAAACATTGTAGTGGAGTCAAAAGTACAAATTTGCTTCCGAGATGTAGTTAACAAACACCCTACTTTCAGCCAGATCTACAAAAAACATATTTTTTGTATATAACTTTGTAATGCTACTGATGCTAAACACTTTTGAAAACAAAGTATTGCATTGTGGGTTTGAGCTGACAGGCCCCTTTCGATGTCAATCAATCAAGTTAAGTAACCTTGGCTTAATTCAAGTGGCAGATGTTTTTTATTTAAATGATATCTTTTTATGGGCATGTCATGCGGTCTTACCTGCACAGCCTGTGTGATCTAAAGGTAGATCACCATCTACCTTTAGGAAGCCCTAGAGCAATGATTGCTCATAACAGGAAATAGTGGTATTTAACACTTATTTGAACAACAAACTAACAAAAAGTAAAAGTGTGTGAACGTAATTAAGGCACATTGTAAAGTGCTTTGGATAATGGTGCTATAGAAATGCAGACTAATTAGCATTTTAAAATGCAAAATAGATGACATCCCCACAGGGAGGATGAGGCTTTTATTCTGTCAATGCTGGAGGCTTGAAGCACTAAGCTGGGATCAGTGTGGTTTATACTTAAAGGGATTGTGACATTTAAAACACATTTTTGTAGATATTTTGTGTTCTTTGGCTTTTCTTGACATCAATTTCACCAAAAAAAACCCAAATTTGAACATTCAGTGTATTCTCCGCTGTCTGGACTTTTGTGAATAATTATGCAAATATGACTCGTGGCTTGGACGGCGGAGGCCTACGTAATGTAACGCTAAACCCCGCCCCCTCTCCTCTGCTCCCTGTCTACCAATTCTACTACCCGCCCCCCTCCTCCTCATCCCCGCCCCTCTCCTCTCCTCCACCTGCTCTCCTCTCTTCTTCCTCATTCTGTCCGCGACTTTGTTTCAGTATAATAATAATAATAATGGCTTCTAGAGAAAAAGCAATCTGCTCCGTTGTCGGCTGTGTCAATCAACACAAGTCCTTGCACTTTCCACCAACTGGCCTAGATGAAGATTCACGCTCTAGGTGGATGCATTTTATTTTTGACGGTAACGTTCCAACCAAGTTGTCAAAGAAGGGACTCTTGGTGTGCGCACATCATTTCACCCCAGAAAGTTTTTCAAATCTCGGACAAGTTCAGAGTGGATTTGCAACCAAACTTTTTATGAACCCAGGAGCAATACCAAGCATTCGTGTCCCAATCCCAACTATAAGTATTTATACTGCAATGATTTGTGTTAAATTGTTGTGCAGTACTATTTGAGTGGACTCACAATAAAAAATCAATCGCCTGCAGCACTCCGAAATGCTTCATGGTAGCCTACTTTTAATTTATAGTCAATCACTGCCACTACCCGCATTAGCTGTGTGTTTGACTATTATTAATCTTTGATTCGTGGCGTGCACCAGCTGTTGTAGATTGCATGTGCTCATTATTGTTCTTGTAATGCGATACAGTGGAATAGCAACGCGCAGCCAACGCTCGTGTGATATAATCCACGTTAAAAGTATGGCGAATAATGATAGGCTATAGTCATTGAGTATGATATCAATGACGATGACATTACACAAGTTTATGTCGACGTGGTCGTGGGGTGAGATATTGCAGGAGTTTCATAGGCGCGTTCGGAAATAGCGCACTAAGCCCACTGGCACTGTGCAATGCAAACTAATAGGCGAGTGCGCTCCGGTGCGGTATTTCCAAACGTGCCTTATTTGTTTACCAACTGTTGCTCGTACGATGACGTTGAATAGAGAATACATGTTACAAAGGGAGTCTACCAACGCGCCTCAAGCCTAAAACGGCTGATCCGGTGCTTCACAGGTGCAGGGACATCAAAGTTGCAAAAGGAGAGGAGACTGGAGCAACACGGACATTTTGAGCCTTTTACGTTTCGACCTTGCGGTCGAAACGTTAGTCGTTTTGTATACTCAGCACCTTAATAAAAGGCTCTAAATGTCCGTGTTGCTCCAGTCTCCTCTCCTTTTGCAGCAGAGAATACATGTTGTTGTCCATCCCCTCAGTACATACATGCAGTGATAGTCTTATTATAAATAACATTTTATATAAACTATAAACAAATAGTTATAAAAGGAAAAGAAGTTGCGTGCGTTGGCACTGGCAGCGTTGCTATGGCTGAGATGCTGTGAACTTGTAAAGGAAAAAAAAAAGAACAGTCCCTTTCTCTGAGGGGGGCGGAGAGGTATGGAGGGCTTGAGGGGTGGGGGGGGCGGAGCTGGGTAGTGATTGACAGGAAAGGGGGAATTACCGACATCTACAGGCTAAAATAATGTATTTTTCTATGCCTTCTCAGGATGCATATTACATACACACAAAAACTCCTGGCAAGAAATACTGGAGTGTTCAAAAAAAGTTCAAACTTTTTAGACACGTTTGAAGGACCATGGCCAAGACTTTTAATGTTGTTAAAATTATGTTAAAAATAATGTCATAATACCTTTAAGTAAAAGTATCAACACCACAAGAAAAGTCAATTAAATATTCACTTGAGTAAAAGTACAAAAGTATTGTCATTAAAATATAGTTAGCAGTGGTGTAGTCTACTGTTCTACGCTATATACATAGTATGCCATGCCAATGTTTTTGGAGAAAGAAAAAAAAGTACACAACCATTTCATCCATTGACCGCTTGGTCAATGCACCGAGCGGTCATTACGCTTATTACTGCTTATTGGCTTAGAATGCTATTTTCAAATAGACAAAGAATACAGTGAGTATACGGCTGAATTGGTAACCTCTCTTATGGCAATGGTTCTCAACAGTGGTCCATGAGGGGGTTCCAAGGGGTCCCCAGCTAAATGACCGGGGGTTGGTAAATGGAACCAAATGGACCCTAATAGATCTTTATCTCTTGAGAGCGTAAAATGAAACCAAGAGTGCTGTCAAGAGATACATTATTGTTAAACATCTGCATTACTTAACTTACAAGAAGTCTACACAATAGATAATGTAGATTTATTTTGCCTGTTATCTCGTCTATATACTAAATCAATACAGCCTGGAAGTGTGGAGAAACTATTATCCAACAACAAAATATTCTAAGTTTTGGGTCTGAGAGGCTAAATCACATCAAATGAGCCCGTGGCTCAAATGCCAAGTAAATAATGGGCCTTGATTATGTAAGGGTTTGAAAACCAGGGATCTGACGGCCCATTAATCTGACAATGTGGTTTAGGGTTAGGGTTAGGGACAGGGTTAGTAATGGGGAGACACTGTGTTATGGAAACAGCAGAAACAATGGAGCTTGTTGCACAAAACAAATTTCAGAAGGAGGTAAAGGATATTTATTGAATCGACAACGTTTCGATCTTCACAGATCTTCGTCAGGTCAGTATAGACGAAGATCTGTGAAGATCGAAACGTCGATTCAATAAAGTTATTCTTTACCAAAATAATGGTGTGCGGGCCCTACCTCCTTCCATAATTGCCTTATTGGCCCTGCACCCACTGTCGAGGTGTGTGTAAATAGGTATGCCCACAAAACAAATTTCACCCAGCGTTTAATGCCTGCTGTAAACCTGTGACAATAAAGATTATTATCAATTATTCTGATTGTGATTCTGAGATGCAGTGGATTGGAACTAAAAGTATAGACCATTGGACTCCACCAAAGTAAAAATGTACTCATAAGCACACAGTAATTTAATTGAGTAAATATGTACTAAGTTATGTTTTTCACCACATGGGTTGTGATCCACAGCATCTTCAAACAAGCACACATTTAAAACATACCATACTGGGCAAGACTCACTGGAGTCACTGTGTGTGTGTGTGTGTGTGTGTGTGTGTGTGTGTGTGTGTGTGTGTGTGTGTGTGTGTGTGTGTGTGTGTGTGTGCATGCGTGCGTGTGTCTGTGTGTGGTAGGGGGAGAGCAGTTAATGATCTTAAGTACTCAAAAGGTCAAAGGTGATTAGGGATCCACTTCAGCACCACAATAAAGGCCTTGTCTTTTACTGACCTGGAACTGACGTGCGCACGCACGCACGCACGCACGCACGCACGCACGCACGCACGCACGCACGCACAGCGCTTCCCGGGAACGCATTCATGGCAGGATGCATGCAAGCACACATTATAGACACTAACAGATGCATGGAAGTGTAAACACATATCAGACGTATATACATGCACTCATACAATGTATCATACAAAAGACATGCATGAGCATTGCACGTGCACGCACGCACGCGCACACACACACACACACACACACACACACACACACACACACACACACACACACACACACACACAACTATTTAGTTCAGACACATTCCACAGTGTTTTGTTGCTAAAGAGTCTTCCAGGAAGATTGTCTCTATTGTCTCATACAACTTCAGTATGTGTGTGTGTGTGTGTGTGTGTGTGTGTGTGTGTGTGTGTGTGTGTGTGTGTGTGTGTGTGTGTGTGTGTGTGTGTGTGCGTGCGTGCGTGCGTGTGTGTGTGTGTGTGTGTGATCTTGTAGGAAGTGAAAAACATTCTACCTCTGGATGAGAACGATGAATGCAGAAAATGCACTTGAAGGGGGGGGGGGGGGGGGTAAAGTACCTCAAAAGCATACACAAAAGCAGTGTGAGTTATGTGGATACCAAGCCCCATCTGAGAAGAGGGACAAAGAGAGGATTTGTGTCAAAACATTTTTTTTTAAGATTTGTTCAAATTCTTTCCAAAATAGCTGATCTACAAACTCACATTGCGTCACATTGTGACACGTTGAGAGCTTAAACGTCGGCTATTTTCCAATAGCCAAAAGTATAAAATAGGGTTAGAGTAGTTAAACCGTTCCTCGTTTTGGGACCCCCTGGAATCCCCTCAAGGATGCCCCGGGGGCCCCAGGGATCCAAGGATGCCCCGGGGGCCCCAGGGATCCTCAAGGGCCCCAGGGATCCTCAAGGGCCCCAGGTCAAAAACGACTTCCACGAAAAAAAAGAGATTTAAAATGTTACAACAATGTTCCGGGGCCACGTTGCCATATTGTCACGGTGAATGAGAAATAAGGCATATGATCTGACACTAAAGCAACACACACACACACACACACACACACACACACACACACACACACACACACACACGCCTTTAGATCAGAGAACAATACACTCGGAACCGAGCACTGCCACACAGAGATACAAATGTACTTTGGTGTGTGGGGGGCATAGCACGTGTGTGTGTGTGTGTACGTGTGTGTGTGTGCGTGCGTCCTCTGAACCTCGATCTAACACATTGTGACACACTGAGACCGTGCGCTGTCAGCCCTACCTGCAGGGGTCCTCCCCCCTCCCCCCTCTTTGCTGGGGAAAGGACCCCTCCTTTCATCCAGCCTGCAGAATGGAAGGGGTCATCCCCATGCAGGAGGGGGGGTGCTTTGTTTAAGCTAATGCCGTAATTGGCTGTCAGGGGTGATAATGGTGTTCCGGATAACAGGAGAGGATTGGAGGGACAATGACATGGATGGAGCGAGCGAGCGAGCGAGAGAGAGAGAGAGAGAGAGAGAGAGAGAGAGAGAGAGAGAGAGAGAGAGAGAGAGAGAGAGAGAGAGAGAGAGAGAGAGAGACACACAGAGAGAGAGACAGAGAGAGAGAGAGAGAAAGACTCATTAGGAAAAGGAAACAGTAGAAATGGAAAGAACAGATAAAAGAAAGACAAACGCAGTCTCTACCAATTCAAATTCAACTCAATTCAAAGCGCTTTATTAGCATGAGAAAACACATGCATAACATGTCAAAGCAACAGTGGAACAGAGTAGTAATGTACACACAGAGCTGGTACATTGCAATGGAGGGAGATCTGCTGTATATAACTTACATAAGTCTTACAAAACCATAAGAATTGTATTTGCTGGCCTATATCCACACAGGAAAGGTTAGCTTGGATTTTTTTGGGTGCTTTTGGGGCATCTCTCATCCTTTTCTCATGACTCTAAATGGTGCATTTATATTTGGTAAATGGTGCATTTAGGAAATCATGCAAGGCACCAACCTGCTCATCAGGTCAGGAGCAATTAGGGGTTCAGTGTCTTGCTCAAGGACACTTCGACACTACAATTGATATTGTTGCCATTAAAAAAAGATTGGGGAAAAAGCTACATTTGAATTCTCCACCAAATTCATAATTTATATGTAAATCGATTACGGAATATTTTCTATAACCCTCTTTTTCTCACACATCTGCATCCTCCCTTCTTTCATTCACTAACCCTTTTCATGTCCGTCCCTTTATTCGCTCTTCTTTCTGCTTTACTATAGTACAAGAGTAGACATATTGGTATAACTTATATGTTGCCGTGGCGAACGGTTTGCGGAGCAGTCTTGATATCGGAAGGTCGCTAGTTCGTATCCCCAGACTGGCACGTTAAAATTACCACCGTTGAAGTGCCCTTGAGCAAGGCATTTAACCCCTACCATGAAATGTTCTATATGAGCAGAGCCTGGCTGTAAACAAGTTATAGAGCTTAGTCCAGTTACCCTGGTTAACATGGTAACTTTGCTTTGACTAATACTTCTTTCTCATGTGATTGTGTCAATGTGTTACTTGCTAATGTTTTGGTGGTCAAATTAACAATGACCACAGTATTGGGTGTTTTTGTTTTGTTTGTTGTTGGGTTTTACATTAACATTTATTTTTGAGCGGCTCAACATGAGCTTTTAAAGGTCTCTCTCTCCCCCTCTCTCTCTCCATCTTCTCTCTGTCTCTCTACCATTGTCCGGTGTCATAATGGAGTCTTTCTGACGGTGTAAAAGCACAAAGTATTATTAACAGTCAGAGCTGTGCCTTTCATCATCCCTGCCTCTAAACCAGCTCCAACAATGACAAGACATTCCTATAGAACCCTCTCTCTCTCTCTCTCTCTCTCTCTCTCTCTCATATTATGCATTATGCACACATAATATATGCACTATACAGATTCACAATTGTTCCTCACGTAGATTAAAATATGATGCTTTGTATGGCTACTGATGATAAAAGCTACATTCATTTCATTAATGAAAAGAAAATTCAATGCTTTTTCAAAAATCTAATACAAAAATCTAATAAATTCCATGAATTAGAAAACAATTGTTTAAGAAGTAGTGAAAATAGCCGATCTACAAAGCTCTCAACACGGCGCAAAGTGTTGTGAGCTTGTAGATCTGCTATTTTCACTAGTTCACTAGGGCAAATTATTTAAAAAAAAATTAAGAAAAATCTTTTTCCAGGGGGTCATTTCCGGGGGTCCCCGGCCAAAAACGTTGAGAACCCCTGCCTTAAGTGACTATGTGTGTGTGTGGGTGGGTGTGTGGGTCGGTCGGTGGGTGGGTGTGTGGGTGGGTGTGTGTGTGGGTGGGTGGGTGTGTGTGGGTGTGTGGGTCTCTGGCTGGGTGGGTGGGTAAAGCATGGTTGTTTTTCACCACCTGTGCGCAACACACACACACACACACACACACACACACACATATTAACTGTATATATGGTGATTTGGGTGTGCCAGTACAGTGACAGTACAGTACAGTACAGTGGAGGGTACAGTAGAGGGACCCCCACACGGTAACTCTGTCATTTCTCAACCGTTTCGGACGTGGGGTAGC
>NC_137863.1:22500113-22570113 GCF_963924005.1 Protomyctophum bolini
TTGCACCATGCAGGCCAGGGTGGACACAGTGTTGTTTACTCCCTGCTACTGTAGCGCTATGGACAGTGTTGTTTACTCCCTGCTATACTGTAGCGCTATGGACAGTGTTGTTTACTCCCTGCTATACTGTAGCGCTATGGACAGTGTTGTTTACTCCCTGCTATACTGTAGCGCTATGGACAGTGTTGTTTACTCTCTGCTACTGTAGTGCTATGGACAGTGTTGTTTACTCTCTGCTACTGTAGTGCTATGGACAGTGTTGTTTACTCTCTGCTACTGTAGTGCTATGGACAGTGTTGTTTACTCCCTAATATACTGTAGCGCTATGGAACTAATCAACAACAAACAAATCGTTATCAAACCAGCAGACAAAGGCTCCTGCATAGTAATTATGGATAGACACCAATACCTGTTAGAAGGTGAGAGACAGCTCAACAATCAGGACCATTATAGGCAATTAGACCAACCCATTTACATGCAGACAGCTACAAAGGCCATAGCCATCATAAACAGACTTAAGGACAAAAAGCACATAAACGCCAAACAACAACAATACTTAATAGGACAGGATAGCCCTAGAGCTAGGATATTTTATCTTTTACCAAAAATACACAAAAGCCCGGATTCATGGACAATACCATATGAAATTCCACCCGGGAGACCAATTGTGTCGGACTGTGGCAGCGAGACTTATCAGACAGCAGAGTTTATCGAATATTTCCTGAACCCACTGTCGATAAAACACCCCAGTTTTATAAAAGACACTTACGATTTTGTGGACAAAATTAAAGCTATTAAAGTAGGAAAGGAGGCCTTTCTGTTTTCAATAGATATAGACAGCCTCTACACAAACATTGAAACAGAAGCAGGGCTACAAGCAGTCAGGGAAGTCTTTAGTAAATACCCAGACACAAGTCGACCAGAGGAGGAATTACTCCAATTACTAGACTTAAATCTAACCCAGAATGATTTTTCCTTTAACAACAAATTCTATTTACAAATCAAAGGCACGGCCATGGGAAAGAGATTTGCACCATCTTATGCAAACATTTACATGAGCATATGGGAACAGACAGCACTAGAAAAATGCAGACTTAAACCGACACATTACTATAGATTTCTAGATGATATATTTGGAATATGGGAACATAGCCAAGAAGAATTCCAGGAATTTATTGATGTTTTAAATAGCCATCATAGATCCATAACGATAAAATATGTGACACACACAGAAAGGATTGACTTTCTTGATGTAACAATCTTCAAGGGCCCAAACTTTAACACAAATGGGAAACTAGACTTAAAAGTATTCTTTAAAGAAACAGACACTCACGCCCTATTACACAAAACGTCATTCCACCCGACACACTCTTACACAGGAATAGTCAAATCACAACTACTAAGATTCCATAGGATCTGCACGCAAAGAAGTGATTTCAAAATAGCTTGTAAAACTCTATTTAATGCTCTCAGACTAAGAGGATACACTAGGACCTTCCTCCGGAAAGCCCAAAATACCTTCTTAGAAATAAGAGTGCGAGATACAGGCCCCAAATTGGCTCTGATAACCAGTTATTCAACACAGAGCACACTAGCCAACAACAGAATAAAAAGGAATTTTGAGAACCGAACGGACGATCTTCTAAAAGATTATAAAATTATATCGGCCTACAGAAAAAATAAAAACCTTAAAGATTATCTAGTACACAGCAAGCTAAAAGAAATAAACACACCAGCACGCCAGGGACCAGAATACTTCAAACCCAAACAATTAGTAAAAAATAGAAACACAAAACGCGTTTTAGAGATTAAACAACAAATAACAGCCAGAACCAGCAACTGCATTTATTTAATCACATGTGAAAAATGTGGTTTACAATATGTCGGAGAGACAGGTAAAACAATAGGTACTAGGCTGGGACGACACAGATACAATATTAACAATGCCAAAAAGACAACCACAAGATTGGTGCAACATTTCATGGCACACGGCATTGAAGCTCTAAAATGCGCTGGACTTCAACACAATCCTAACTGGACAGTAGGACAAAGACGTTTTAATGAAAAACAGTGGATTAAGAACCTCAACACGGATTTTCCTGGAGGCTTAAACATGCCTAAAATCAGATCTTGAACACTACAAAACTTAAACTCAGGATTAAACTGGAGAAATCTAAAAGTGATTGGATCAGACTTCCTTCGGATACATGGCGAATGCATTTATTCCTTGCATTGTGCCTACACATGTTGCGACCTGCGGTCGCAACATGTGTAGGCACAGTGCACTGAGACTATCAGTCACGCCCACCATTAGGAACACATATAAACCAGGGTTACAGCACAACTAATCATTCTTCTAACAGAATCCTGCCTGAAGAAGGACAAACCAGTCCGAAATAGCTATAGCATGCATCAGAAGAACCAATGGAGAGACCACCGCAGAACCACGGAAGATACATGGCCTGAGGACGGGCCACACCTACGAGACCCTCCACCGGGACGATGGGCTGGAAACCAGCCATATCACCAGGAGAGAATCAACACCATACCGCCGGAAGACAGGCGAGAATTCCACCCTAGACTGGAGGAGCCCTGGTTGAAGAACAGACCCAGACAGAGATCTCCCCACCAGTCACATGGAATTCCACACAACCAACGGCCTGACCACAGACCACAGGTCCTCCGGAGACAGAACAAAACTTGGTTGAACAAGAGACAGCAAAACCAGCAGTCAGTACCTCACCCAAGAGCCGGAGAGAGACCTCAACACCAGACCCGATCAGGTCCCGTAAGATACAACACACATACCTACACACACACACACCACACAGAAAGAGGTGACTTCTTAAAAGCCATCAGAACCATGAACAAATTGATCATAAGTACACATCATCTGCAGAATGTAAATTCTTCTAGCAGACCACCAGCGAGTATAGCAAGGAAAACCCTTGAACTCATAAATTTGATAAAACCAGCTCTACCAACGGCTAAAACCACCCTATTACTCGAAGGGATATCCAGACACTGGTGTCACACAACCATATTAGCCTTAGAAGAACACTACACCACACTCTTAAACACAACCAAACAAGAGTTAACAGATAACTTAACAGAGGACGAGGAGAAAAAAGCCTTTACCATAGCAATCAGATGGGCTAGAAAAAACTTAGGGAAAAGACTAACACATTTGGAGATAAACAAAGCCCAACTTATGATCACACAGCTCAGATCAAATAGAACTGTCATTTCTACCCCTCCCCCTCCTACTACTGTCTCTCTGCCTATTCCCACTTTACCCCCACCCCCCCCTCCTACTACTGTCTCTCTGCCTATTCCCACTTTACCCCCACCCCCCCTCCTCCTTCCTCTGATCCTGATATACCTATGTCCACTCCCCATCGTTCTCCACCAAAACCCCCCCCTTGTGTATCCACTGCCCCTCTCTCCCCACCCTCTCTGACCTCGACCCCCCCCATGTTCCCCACCATACTTATCGCCAAGACAATACCACCAACCATAGTACAGGTCCCCCCTAGAACGGATCTATCGGAAGTAGATTTCCCCTCCCTGACCCTACCACTACAGAAGAGCCCACCACAGAGGCAAACACGAAGTAGTAGAGCCAATCCAAATGGCACGCCAAAACCCCAGAGGACTGACCACAACAGGACGGAACCAACAAAGAAGAAGACTACACAGGACCAGACCCAGGACACAGAAGCAGCCCCAAGGAGGACCAGCACAAACCCAGGAGAGAACCGAGAAAAGGAAACAGATGAACCAGAGATAGACGAGCCAAGGACCCCAGGGGAAGTCTACAAACACATCAGCACAGGGAAGAAGAACCTACGTTGGAGACTATACCCAAAGAAAAGCATCCTCATCATAGGAGACTCAAACATGAGCAAACTCCCATCTCTGACACGACCGGATCTGCAAGTGGATTGCTACCCAGGAATGTGCTTCCAACATACGAAGGCCCTACTAGAGAGGATACCGAGAAACACCACTGTAGCCTATTGCATCCTGTCGGTTGGGATAAACGAGAGAGGCCACGCTCAAAAACAAACGCAGAGGGCATTGAGAGAGGCCATCGCAGCAGCACAGAACGCATTCCCAACTGCAAGTATCCATGTCCCTTTAGTCAACTTCTCAACTAGTCTCTCAATAAAGGATAAGGATAACATGAGAGAGTTAAATCGCAATATTGTTACCTATAGTTTCCTCCCTAAATTGGATGAAAGGGAGTTTAAAGTAGATTCTGATAACGTACATTGGGCAACAGAGACAGGCAAAGCAATGCTTGTAAATTGGCTTACTAGTTTAAACTTATAGACCCCATAAACCCAGAAAGGAGGGGGGGTAAGTCAAACATAATTAATCTGTCCCATTACTTCCAGCCAGATCAACACCAGACCGAACTGCTGGAAAAGGGACTTTCATTTGTCCCGACTCTGGATATCTATAAACAACAAACCAACAGGTTAAAGAAAGACCTCTCTCAGTATCACCGCAGATTGAAACTAGCCACACACTTTGGAATCGACCAGGGAATGGAGATACTACCGTTTCGACCCAAATCGAACTGGGAACCAGCGGAGTCGTTAATTCCAAGCAGCCTTAAACGACTGATGCAGAAGGACATGAATACGGTAATACGCATACCGGGGCACATTAAGGAAAAAGATAATCTCACAATAGAACAAACCAGGGCACTTAGGGAACTAATCAACAACAAACAAATCGTTATCAAACCAGCAGACAAAGGCTCCTGCATAGTAATTATGGATAGACACCAATACCTGTTAGAAGGTGAGAGACAGCTCAACAATCAGGACCATTATAGGCAATTAGACCAACCCATTTACATGCAGACAGCTACAAAGGCCATAGCCATCATAAACAGACTTAAGGACAAAAAGCACATAAACGCCAAACAACAACAATACTTAATAGGACAGGATAGCCCTAGAGCTAGGATATTTTATCTTTTACCAAAAATACACAAAAGCCCGGATTCATGGACAATACCATATGAAATTCCACCCGGGAGACCAATTGTGTCGGACTGTGGCAGCGAGACTTATCAGACAGCAGAGTTTATCGAATATTTCCTGAACCCACTGTCGATAAAACACCCCAGTTTTATAAAAGACACTTACGATTTTGTGGACAAAATTAAAGCTATTAAAGTAGGAAAGGAGGCCTTTCTGTTTTCAATAGATATAGACAGCCTCTACACAAACATTGAAACAGAAGCAGGGCTACAAGCAGTCAGGGAAGTCTTTAGTAAATACCCAGACACAAGTCGACCAGAGGAGGAATTACTCCAATTACTAGACTTAAATCTAACCCAGAATGATTTTTCCTTTAACAACAAATTCTATTTACAAATCAAAGGCACGGCCATGGGAAAGAGATTTGCACCATCTTATGCAAACATTTACATGAGCATATGGGAACAGACAGCACTAGAAAAATGCAGACTTAAACCGACACATTACTATAGATTTCTAGATGATATATTTGGAATATGGGAACATAGCCAAGAAGAATTCCAGGAATTTATTGATGTTTTAAATAGCCATCATAGATCCATAACGATAAAATATGTGACACACACAGAAAGGATTGACAGTATGCTATACTGGAGTGCTATGGACAGTGTTGTTTACTCCCTGCTATAGTGCTATGGACAGTGTTGTTTACTTCCTGCTATACTGGAGTGCTATGGACAGTGTTGTTTACTCCCTGCTATAGTGGAGTGCTATGGACAGTGTTGTTTACTCCCTGCCATAGTGCTATGGACAGTGTTGTTTACTCCCTGCTATACTGGAGTGCTATGGACAGTGTTGTTTACTCCCGAGTCCCTGCTATACTGGAGTGCTATGGACAGTGTTGTTTACTCCCTGCTATAGTGCTATGGACAGTGTTGTTTACTCCCTGCTATAGTGGAGTGCTATGGACAGTGTTGTTTACTTCCTGCTATAGTGGAGTGCTATGGACAGTGTTGTTTACTCCCTGCTATAGTGCTATGGACAGTGTTGTTTACTCCCTGCTATAGTGGAGTGCTATGGACAGTGTTGTTTACTCCCTGCTATAGTGCTATGGACAGTGTTGTTTACTTCCTGCTATACTGGAGTGCTATGGACAGTGTTGTTTACTCCCTGCTATAGTGGAGTGCTATGGACAGTGTTGTTTACTCCCTGCTATAGTGCTATGGACAGTGTTGTTTACTCCCTGCTATAGTGGAGTGCTATGGACAGTGTTGTTTACTCCCTGCTATAGTGGAGTGCTATGGACAGTGTTGTTTACTTCCTGCTATACTGGAGTGCTATGGACAGTGTTGTTTACTCCCTGCTATACTGGAGTGCTATGGACAGTGTTGTTTACTCCCTGCTATAGTGCTATGGACAGTGTTGTTTACTTCCTGCTATAGTGCTATGGACAGTGTTGTTTACTCCCTGCTATAGTGCTATGGACAGTGTTGTTTACTTCCTGCTATACTGGAGTGCTATGGACAGTGTTGTTTACTCCCTGCTATAGTGCTATGGACAGTGTTGTTTACTCCCTGCTATAGTGCTATGGACAGTGTTGTTTACTTCCTGCTATACTGGAGTGCTATGGACAGTGTTGTTTACTCCCTGCTATAGTGCTATGGACAGTGTTGTTTACTTCCTGCTATAGTGGAGTGCTATGGACAGTGTTGTTTACTCCCTTCTATACTGGAGTGCTATGGACAGTGTTGTTTACTTCCTGCTATAGTGCTATGGACAGTGTTGTTTACTCCCTGCTATAGTGGAGTGCTATGGACAGTGTTGTTTACTCCCTGCTATAGTGCTATGGACAGTGTTGTTTACTCCCTGCTATAGTGGAGTGCTATGGACAGTGTTGTTTACTTCCTGCTATAGTGGAGTGCAATGGACAGTGTTGTTTACTCCCTGCTATACTGGAGTGCTATGGACAGTGTTGTTTACTCCCTGCTATAGTGGAGTGCTATGGACAGTGTTGTTTACTCCCTGCTATAGTGCTATGGACAGTGTTGTTTACTCCCTGCTATAGTGGAGTGCTATGGACAGTGTTGTTTACTCCCTGCTATAGTGGAGTGCTATGGACAGTGTTGTTTACTTCCTGCTATAGTGGAGTGCTATGGACAGTGTTGTTTACTCCCTGCTATAGTGGAGTGCTATGGACAGTGTTGTTTACTCCCTGCTATAGTGGAGTGCTATGGACAGTGTTGTTTACTTCCTGCTATAGTGGAGTGCTATGGACAGTGTTGTTTACTCCCTGCTATGGTCTTATGGACAGTGTTGTTTACTCCCTGCTACTGTAGCGCTATGGACAGTGTTGTCAACGCTCGCTGAGCCAGTCAGCCAGGCCAAAAAGAAGCTAAAAATCACACCCGTGTGAACTGAGCGGTGCAGGCTGCTCAACAACACTGCTGGCTGGCTGCAGCTATAGTTACAGTCGTACACAGCGGCATTGTAGCTGCTCGAACCCCAAACAGACAGACATGCACATATGCAATGTAGCAGTCACACATATGCAAAAAAGACCCTGAGCGCCAGTTTCTATAAAATTTTTTGCCCAACGTTATACACGTCTTAAAAAGACGATAAAGACGTCGTTGGCGCTACGGGAGTTGCTAAAAAAGCAGTTAATTAAGTCGTTGGCAGACACACACGGTAGGGCTGTCAGTTCACCTCTATAATCCAATTCGAATTTCATTGCTTCATTATTTGTAATTTTCGAAAATATTCGAATATTTACATTGTTTATTTTCGCTCATATTTAGCCTATAATAATACACAGATTGACGATGCACGTTCTGTCCACTAGAGGGGCCCCCCTTCCAAACGACAAAGCAGCCCATGTAATAATGGTTTTCAGCACAAAATAGCGTTTAAACTGTTGTTTTATTGAGCACAGTGCACTCAGCACGGTAAGATTGTTGTCTGTCTATAGTGCAAATGCATTTTACAGTGAACGTTGTATACTTCTGATACTGTATAGTCTGAGTAGTGAGTAGCCCCGCAAGCAGAACCCGAATGTAGTAAAGTTTCTGACACTTTTATGACTTTACTGCATTGGGTCCTGCTTCACGTGGGGCTGTCGCCAGTTACGCACAAACAAATACAATGTAAACACGCCATGAGACGGACTTCTGCGCGCTTTTACCATGGTTATTCATGTATTGACTTACGAATGTGCGAACTATAAGTACCTTACATACCATACCGACACATCTCCTGTGTCGCGGAAGCCGTTAAGTATTTTTAATCCATGATTGATTAAAAATGTCGCTTCTTCCTACCTTGTTTATTGACACCTCATTGTACCGCCTATCTGGCTAGCTAGTGGTGCTACAGCTATGACGGAGCAGATCAAAGGCAGGGACGTTGCCCGCAAAGCCAACCGCACATCGGGAGGCGGTACAATAAACGGTAAATAAACAAGAAGAAATCAAAGCGACATTTTTAATCAAACATGGATTAAAAATACTTAACGGCTTCCGCGACACAGGAGATTTTATCAGAGGTATGTAAGGTACTTATAGTTCGCACATCCGTAATCAAACACAATACAAAGCGCGGTAATAGCGAGCAGATCGAAGAAAGGTTGAGTTTTTTATATCCGCGTTCCAACAATCGCATTGGAAAATCTTAGCTTGACCAGGGACCCTACGGGTCAGCCCGGTTCGGTTCGGATTGGGCTGACCCAGGGGGTTCCGAGAGGGGCTAAGTAGTGAGTAGGCTTAGGCTAGTCAGGAATCATGAACAGGACATTTTCTTTTTTCTTTTTAAACAGAATGCTGTCACGATGAACAGGCCATCATTAGTAAATAGCAATGAAGAAGAAGCCTATATTTTGCGCTAAAGTAATTGTTGAATAACACATAAATGTAGGTTTTAAGGCTAGAATGGCATTGTAGTGGACTATAGTGAGAGGCGAGATTGTCTTTCCTTCATTGCGGGACTGCAGGACTAGTCTGGAGATAGTTAGTCGTGGATGATCAGCTTCAGACAGTCAGTGTTTTGGTTCGTACCTGGAGTTTTGCATTATCTCCGCTGTGCACAGCAGCACAGGGGAACTGTCTTTAATATATCCATGGTCGTTTTCAGTTGCTTTCCCGTGTGCAACACAAAAGTAGGCTACCATGTGTTTGTTTTGGTAATAGCCTACTGCAGGCGCAGCCATGCTGATTCACGTAATCGCGTAGGACAAAATGAAACCAGCCGGACCAACGTTAATGGTTTAATGCACGTAGGACCCGCATTTTCAAACTGTCCACAATTTGCGACAGACTCGACGGTACTAATAAAACATGTGAGTGATTCTTCTTAGTTGCAGCGCGCTGTGCGACTGTGCATGCGTGCAGAGCATAGAGTGCAGAGGAGGGAGGAGGTGACGAGGCGCGCGTGTGTGCGTGCGTGCAGATGGGAGATTTCACAGCGGTAGATTCGTTACTCAATACATTTAGTGAGCGGATAAAATAACATAAAACAAAATAAAAATATTAAATAGAATTAATAAATGATAAAAGCTCCATTCGAATGGCAATTTTAGCTTTCGAATATATATATTTTTTTTAATATTCGAATTTCTTTCATATTATGAAATTCGTTCTGACAGCCCTAACACACGGCCAGTCATTGGAGTGGTTAGGCACTGCTCAAAAACACACACGGCCAGTCATTGGAGTGGTTAGGCACTGCTCAAAAACAAGACAGAGAAATAAGCCAAATCTCACCTCGAAAAACCAGTCAAAACAAGCCAATATTATGGCCATACCGTATAAAAAAATAAAACAAATATTTGATGCATAATAGCATATATCATTATAATGACTATGTAGGTTTAAATAATGTATGTTTTGGATATTAAATTATTTATTATAACATTACACACATACGTACTTTACCGGGGCTTAATAAGTAGAGACACCAGAAGTATGTGATTCACACTCCCCAGACCTTTGGGGAATATACATCAAAGAAATGTTGGCTTGTTAGATTTGCCAAAGAAGCCACAGCATTTTTTTAACTGCCAAGCCAAAGGTTGTGGGAAATAAGCCGACATGGCACCACTGGCTGAGGACAGAGAGAGAGAGAGAGAGGCTATCAGGCTGTACAAGCCTCAGGGAGGGAGCTCCAGTTCCTAGAAAGCTGAACCATCAGATAATGTCATCCGCAGAGGGGCTCACCCCTGCTCTGACATGCCATGATTTACATAGACGCAGGTGCGCACGCACACGCACACACACACACACACACACACACCGTGACCGTGAGCATGTGAATGTTTGTGTGTGTGTGTGTGTGTGTGTGTGTGTGTGTGTGTGTGTGTGTGTGTGTGTGTGTGTGTGTGTGTGTGTGTGTGTGTGTAGACTGTAGAGAGAGAGAGTTGTGTGTATTTGCACTCACTCATGCACAGAACATGCAACGGTCAACAACTCCACAGTTTGTTTAAGAGATCAAAGACTAACAGAGTGTTTAAAGACCTTCCACTGAAGCCGTTTGTAGAACTTCCAGAACACAACGCTCATAAATAGATGGAAAACAGACGGGGTATTTTGCATGTCTTAAGTACCAGGTCTTATTACTTAACTTAAGACCTGGAGGCGTGGTCAATGCTCTTTGACCACTCAGTCTCTAAACCAATGGTTTTAATCTGCATTTGAGTCACAGTCAGATCACCATTTGATGAGATTTAGCCTCTCAGACTCAAAACTTAGAGACAGACAAGATAAAGTGCCAATCGGCACAGGTCTCCACCAGGGCAGATCAGGTTGTGGCCTCATGGTGGGGCTATAACAGGCCGTTGAGGAATATTTGGGGCAGAGGTTCGTTGTTGGAGGGATGCAGGGACAATGTGTTTCCATGTGCGCATACAGTACATAAGTTGTATACAGATCGATGCAGTAAAAAAGCTAAAAACAGGAATTGGCCTGAAAAAATTGTGGCATGTCGTCCTCGGCCTAGTGGAAATGTGCGTGTATAATTTCACGGAAATTGCACACTGTGTTTGTGATTTGTGCCATTTTTTCGAAACGGACCAATCGTGTGAGCTTTGGAAGCCATCTTCCATCAGGATGGAAGATGGGAAATGGTGCCGCTCTGTCTTGATCACATGACTATAGAGATAGTGTATACCGAATTGTGTGATGTATGGATACAATTTGTACGAGTAATCTACAGAAATGTGTTTTGCCTAAATCGGCCTCATGTGGTTGTACTGGTCAGCTCCCAGTGACCAACAGTAGTAAACTGTTGTTGTACAGTAGTAGACTGTGGTTGTACTGGTCAGCTCCCAGTGACCAACAGTGGTGCTCACACAATGCTGAATAGTGTTTCTCTGTATAGCCGATCTACAAGCACGTAGATCCACTATGGTTTAGCTTTGTGGATGCTGTGGTTTCAAGTATTTAAGCATCTAAATGCATTTATAATTAGGCCAACGAGCAACAATAGAAAATGTGCAGGAAGTTGGAAGGAACAGAACGAAACATCTCCTCAGAAGACTCAACATGTGTGATTCATATGCTGTAGCGTGTAGCATACTGTATATACAGTAACTGTCTGAGACACACACTGCACATCTATACTAGAAACCACACACACACACACATACACACACACACACACACACACACACACACGCGCGCGCGCTCTCTCTCTGTGGTTTAAAGTGTGACTGGAAGCACACATTGTGTGCTTTGCTAGTGAGTTGTGTAGGGCTATATGCAGTATAGCAGTTCATTCATAGCAAAACTGTACAGTGTGTACTATTGAATTCTCTTCTGTTCAATCAATCAATCAATGTAGGCATTTAGCAGAATAAAGCAGATGCTCTCAGCGTGACTTACTGTGAGCTCAGCCTCAAGCAGAGTAAGCATTCATGAACTCTAATCAATAGTCACATACAGTACTACGTACAGTAGAAGAATCAGCTTGACTGTCGCATCACAGTAAGAGTGCAGGGAGAACATACCGGATTGGTTTGTCTTTTTAACCCAGTTAGACCAGCTGCCGTTGGCCACATTACTTTCTCCTTATTCTATTCTATTCTATGCATTTGCCTCAAAGTAACTATAGGATACCATAAGTAAACAATGAATCTAGCATCTGTCTAAACATCCTCTCCTCTCCTCTCCTCTCCTCTCCTCTCCTCTCCTCTCCTCTCCTCTCCTCTCCTCTCCTCTCCTCTCCTCTCCTCTCCTCTCCTCAGGGAATGATAGAACACATGGCATGCAGGATGAGAGTCTATCAACAGCTGGACTAACACCGAACTCTCTTATCTGACCATCTTCAGGTTGTTATCATGTTGATGCTGCTATAGGGTCCGGGTCACGGGGGTCAGCCCAGACCACCCTCTGACCCCTGTGTCACCAAATTAAGTCATCATTAGTGCTAGCCTTCCCCCATTACCAGCACTAATTATTTTGGCTCCGAAGAGCATAAATGGAACCAAATGGGCCGTTCCGGCTCCATTCCCCCTAGGGGTTAGTTTGACTCTGAACAAATGGGCCATTCCGGGTCCATTCCCCCCTAGGGGTTAGTTTGACTCTGAACAAATGGGCCATTCTGGGTCCATTCCCCCCTAGGGGTTAGTTTAACTCTGAAACCAAATGGACCTGTAAGGTCTCACCGTGCAGGACGAAAGGTTCTTTATGGTCCGCAGCATGCCTGTCTGGTTTAACACTGAAACCCTATACAGTTGGTTGTACATCCCTATCTATAAAATAGACGATCTGCAAGTTCACAACATGTCACAAATATGATATAATGAGAGCTTATTGGTCTGCTATTTTTGCCCCAAAGGTTTACATAAATTACTATTGCGTTTCATTCTCTGTAGTGCAGTGGTTCTCAAAGTGCAGGTCCGGGGACCCCTAAGGGTTCTGGGAGTTGTTCATAATTAGTCACAATCATATCTTAAACAACTTAACCATTTTTATATATAGCACATACAGCGCATTACTGTAATACTCTAATTGCATTAAACGGCGTTAAACTCACTTTCTACCACTCAATTTGCCTTTCACTTTATTTATATGCACAAACTCTCTATACACATAACTCAGGCACCATCTGACCGGTCGACCCCTAACTTGGCATGTGTGTTGCCAATTATTAGTAAGAATTCGGTCGGACGGACGGTTGACCAAAACCAAAGAAAATCGACAAATGTCTGTATCTATTGATTTAATACTTTAACAGTTTGTAAAAAAAATAGGTGTCCACAAACATTGTCTTCCCTGATTGGCCGACCCAACACATCAGCTTTAAAAAGCTTTCTGCACCTATGGTATATGTGTGATACAACACAATGTATGTTGGTCTCTCCATTTCTTAGCATTCTATCTAGCTACAGAAGCATTCTATCTTTAGGCTATGGGCTACAGAAGCATTCTATCTTTAGGCTAGGTATGGGCTACAGAAGTGGGTTTTTCATGTTAAGGACCCCACTTTGACATCCGCCGGGCTACAGTACAAACGAAGAACACCCTCACAAAATCCCCCTAAAGTGTCAGTCAAGCATAACTCCTGCACCCATGGGAGACAGAGGTTTGAAAAGCCCACGGTAACTCCTCCTGCACATGGGAGACAGAGGTAACTCCTCCTGCACCCATGGGAGACAGAGGTAACTCCTCCTGCACCCATGGGAGACAGAGGTAACTCCTCCTGCACCCATGGGAGACAGAGGTAACTCCTCCTGTGGCTTCCCCTCATCACGGGATGGACGGAGGGAGGGAGGGAGGTCATGATGTCACTCAACAGGAAGCACACCCACACAGGAAGCAGCTCTTGGGTTGTGCACACAATGGAGGGGATTCCCTCAATCACACTTTCCTCTCTCCATTATTATTACTATTTACAGTACAGTAACTATATCTGCTGTATTATATGAATTATGTTTCAAACAGCATGCACATCGGAGTGTGTGGAAAAAGGGTGTTTTTGTTATTGGTACTATTCTGTACATTGATAAGCTTAACCTATAGAAATCTTAGCCTATCTTAGCCACTGCACACACACACACACACACACACACACACACACACACACACACACACACACACACACACACACACACACACACACACACACACACACACACACACAGTACACCACCACTCAGTTCAGAGTTCAGACATATCTAAATTGTCTTCATATATTGCTGCTGTCAGGTGGAATCCTCATTATGTTCAAAACTGTTACTGTTCAGAATTCAAAAGTAGAAAAATAAATGCTGATCTACAAGCTCAAAAAGCATAAAAAAGGGAAAGTATAAGTCGATGTCTGTCCAATTGCAACGATATGTAGTCAGGGCTGTATTCAAAAAGAAAAGTTTGAGAACACCGTCCTATACACTATACTACAATCAATCACTCACTGTAGGTTATCAGATGCTGCTAATCATACAAGCCGGCTGGATGCATCCTATAAATCCAGTGCTATCTGTGTGGTTGTGGACCGGAGGTGAAAGTCTTAATCCGTTATGACACATATTATCCATCCTCATAATCATCTCTCTCTCCACCTGCCCATGCAGCTCCATATGCTGATAACAACAGAACAGCAGCTGTGCTTTTCAATGAAGTTTGGCAGGTTTGGTGCCAAAAAAAGGCTTATTACATCCAATTATAATCCAGTTTCTGTATGGTGTAATCTCTTTCCGCTTTTCTGTGTCCGTTTTAGCGGATTTATTTATTAGCGTTCATTGTGTTGACGAGCTGTCGTTTTGAAAAGACACATTGATGGCAGTTTTGGGCCGAAGCGGACAGATGGTTCATCTGAGTGGGAGCACACCTCGTACTTTGACCCACACAGACACATGCATGCTCCATTGTGCACACTGGTCACATGCACATGTGTGTGTGTGTGTGTGTGTGTGTGTGTGTGTGTGTGTGTGTGTGTGTGTGTGTGTGTGTGTGTGTGTATGCGTGCGTGCGTGCCTGCGTGCATGAGTGTACATGTAGCACACACACACACACACACACACACACACACACACACACACACACACGCGCACACCGCTTGCATCAATTTAATTGTTCCTTGTTCAATTAAATTGATGAATTGAACAAGGTGGACCCTCTTGTAAACAAGTGTAATGCTTTATTGGGTCGTCCACTAACAGTCTTTGTATTGAGTTGTGCTTGAAATGTACTGTAATTCTGCAAACTGTTAATAAATATTTCAATATCAATCAATCAAAAGCACACGTATGCATATTTCCTCTCCAACTCCCTCACAATGGAAAGTGTGTGTGTGTGTGTGTGTGTGTGTGTGTGTGTGTGTTTCAACACCCTGCTTACAGTCAGCGTGTGGTTCAGCTGCTTCTGTGTTGTGGTATTTTAACATTTAAACAGGTCAGTGACATCACATTAAAGGCAGCCAGTGATTTGTTGGAATAGAGGTTGAGTGGTGTGGGCACCTCAATGTGAAATGGGCAAAATGTCACAAAAACTATAGAAAGAAAGAAAGAAAGAAAGAAAGAAAGAAAGAAAGAAAGAAAGATCTATGTCAAACCATGTATGCTATCCAGGGTTTGATGATCTTCATATGGAGATCCATGTGTTGTACCAACTTGGTTTGGATTTGCAAGTGTCGCGGCAATCACAGTGGTTGGACCGACAACCATATATGGAGATATATGATGTCACAATGCGTGACCATATAGGGGGCGTGATGTCATGAAGCGTGACCATAACATGGAAGCGTGATGCCATGAGGCGTGACCATATATGGAGGCATGGGTGACGCAACGAGCGAACGAATGGGAAATGCAGGTTTTCATAGTAAATGAAAACCAAAGAACTTCCCCTTGCAGCTGCAGAAAGGTTACCGTTTTTGGTTTCATGATCTATAATAAAATATATCTATATTTAACCTCTCTCTCTCTCTCTCTCTCTCTCTCTTCCATTCCCTCATGCCATTTTCAGTACACAGAACAAAAAATGTCTGAAGTGAGTGGTGCTGTACTGTACTGTACTGTACTGTACTGTACTGTACTGTACTGTACTGTACTGTACTGTACTGTACTGTACTGTACTGTACTGTACTGTACTGTACAAGCCCTCCTCCCTGGCCTGTGTGTGTCTGTGTCTGTGTGTTAGGTTGTGCAACAGTGACACTTGGTGGTGAACAAACGCTATAATAACACTATATTTGTGCTCGGACAGACCCAGGGACAGACCCATGGACAGACCCAGGGACCCAGGGACAGACCCAGGGACCCAGGGACAGACCCAGGGGCAGATCCAGGGACAGACCCAGGGACCCAGGGACAGATCCAGGGACCCAGGGACAGACCCAGGGACACAGGGACAGACCCAGAGACCCAGGGACCCAGGGACAGACCCAGGGACCCAGGGACAGACCCAGGGACAGATCCAGGTTCATGTCCTCAGTTCACCTTTGATCATTCGCTTCCAAAAGCGTGTTTAGTAGTGGCATGTTGTTGTGAGTTGAAATCCTGGTTTACTGTAAACCTTGAGGATACAATATACATGAATTAACCTCTTAACGTGGCACTATGTCACTTTTTTAATGAATAAAAATAAAATGTAGTTGTGTAATGTAATGTTTGATTTGAGTATAGAAATATACAACATAACTATACAACAAAGGTCATGTCTCAGCTATAGACATCTGGTCAAGATAAAATGTATCCCCTGAGCAAGCAAACACTATTGGCTCAAAAGTAAAACATGTCGGCACTTGCACTTCAAATCCGGGGTAGAAGAGGTAAGTTACTGTACATATACTTATAGTCCAGCTAGAATCCAACAGGCCAAAAATAGGTTCACGTCTCGAACGGTAAAAATCCCAAATGTGGTTCCCGTCCTGCACAATTAGAGAATGTAGAAGAACTGTTATTTTTATCAATTGGTACCACATCAATACAGCATGGCATTGTGGGCAACATCTTCTCCAACAACAACAAATAGGCTAGTCAAAGTTTTGTGTCTGAAAGGCTACATCTCACCAAATGGTGGTCTGTGGCTGAAATGCCAAATAAATAATGGGCCTTGATATGAAAAGGGTTGAAAACCACTGTTGTAGAACGATAAATAACAAATGCAAAAATATAATAAATGTGTTTGAGCAGATTGGAGCAGCAGGAAGTGATAAATTACCAAAAATGTACTTGGGTACACCGGTACAGTAGCCTACTTCCAGTAAATTTACAACTGTTCATCGCTGCCAATATTTGTACCTGGGGCGTGGAATCAAATAATCAATAGCTAACATTATCGTTCTTCTCTTTCATTTTTACTGGGAAGGTATGAAGCAGCTGCCAAAAAGCAAACCCTGAAAGCCTTTTGTTTGCATGACTCATTACATCTGACTGCATGAGAAGTCAACGGAAAGGCAAATATCACCACCATCTTAAAACCGTGAGTGCTCATTTGAACTCAGAGAAGTAAGAAACGGACCCAAAGGGGTCCGTTAGTTCACTCTGGGAGTGAAGATGAACACTAAGGACCGTGGGTGTGGGCTCAACATACAGGCTGAAACACAGAAAGAGAAAGTGCATGTGAATCATTGACAGTGTTTAATGTTAATACTAACCGTGGAGGGGGCGTTCATTCATGGAAGTGTTTTTTAGTATTTTTGTTCCTGTTTTCTGCTCGGGAAGGCATGGACAGTTCTATTATACCACCCACCCACTCAAAGTCTTACACTTTATTATTCATTTATTAGGGGGTTTTGGGGGGGATATTTTGTATGCATGAATTTACACCTGCGCCTGAAATTGACCTACTGTACAGTATATAAGGGGTCAACTACTACGCACCTAAGTCCATGTGCTGTGAGCTTGTAGATGTGCTTTATTTTAGCGATTTTTTTTCATGTACAGTTTAGGCCTATGTATTTTTGAGAAATTTGTTTATTCATGCTTGTTATTCAAACCTTAGAAAAAGAAGAAAAAGGCTGCACACCTAGCCACGGTGCTGGACATTTATTTTAAAAAGCCAACGTTCGACCTGTAAGGTCTTCTACAGGGAATGATGTTTAATGATGTTATTCAAATCTTAACAATAATGCCTCGGATTTATACAATTAAATGCAGGAAAACATATGTCATTTTCAATAAACCGTTTTTCAGAAAACTGTCTAAATGGGTATAGCGCTAAGGGCCCTATTATATTTTCGTCAGTGCTAAACCCCTTATCCCTAAACTTCTTGCCTTATTTTATTATTTTTTTAAACATTTAAAAATTGTAAACTAGACGATCTCACTTGTCATGAAAAAGGGAGAATTAAATAACAAATACATGAAAAACATATAAGTGTCTGAAATGACACATTGAAAATGAAGGAGGAGGTGGGTTTCTGAATGATGGGAGGGCGTGTAGGGGTCTCTTTGAAGTGGTTGAGGAGTGCATTCCAAAGGGTCGGGGGAAGCAACTGAAAATGCCCTGTAACCCAATGGCTCAGTCAGTTCTTATAGTCCCAGGGACCACCAAGAGGTTGGCATGACACCCACGCACTCACACACACACACACACACACACTTGTGGAGGCATCACAACCCTGTCAGCCTGTCTCCTGTCTCCAATGAAAACAAACAATTAAGCTTCAATATATATATACACAGTATTAGAAGTTGTCTGTCTGTCTGTCTGTCTGTCTGTCTGTCTATACATACAGTGTACCAAATGTGAAATACTAGATACACTTTTACTCTTTTTTTTTTACTAAATTCTATCCCACAATTTTGCAACCCATTTTGTCACCCAGTGTCAATTATCTAATATAATCCTGGGTGCTACACTTCCTCTGCCAACCTGGGGGGGCAGCGGACTGACCTCATGCTTCCTTCTATGCATGAGGAGTCCAAGCTGCTTCTTTTCACCTGACAAGGGGGAGTTTCCCCGGCCAGACGTAGCACGTGGAAGGAACACGTTATTTCCGACCAGTTCCTTTCCCCTCCATCAGGCGCCCCGTCTGGCCAGGGGGAGGTAGTTTAGAGACCAGGATTACTGCATGCTTTTTGTGGCACCTACCCTAGGGCACACAGGGAGAACATGCAAACTCCACACAGAAAGGCCCATACCCCGCCTCGGGTATGGGCACTGATGATGCGGAGGAGAGAACACGCCCACAGCTTTTATACACGTTTACTTTTAAACACACATTTTCATTGTCTTATATTTACATGCATAGTGTGTGCGTGCGTGCGTGGCGTGTGTCATTGATTTAACTGCTGACCCTGTGTTCACAACTAAACACAGGTAAACACAATGCAACCATGTGCTCTGAGAACTCCAAGCTCCTGTTAAACCCATCAAGACCTAGAGGCACATTCTACGAATGCCTTCTAATCTAAAGCAGTCTACTCCTCAAACGTTTTTGTGCCAAGGACCCCGCGGAAGCCCCCATCTGAAAATGTTCGGTGCCAGGACCCCCAGAAGAGGACACTGTGTTAGAAAAGATTGCAAAACTAAGCCTATCGTATTCTAATCAAACCGTTTTTCAAAAATGTAAAATCTAAAATGACACAATTCAATTCAATTTAAATGAGCTCTATTGGCATGAGAAAACATATGTTTACATTGCCAAAGCAAGTGTTAAAATAATAAAACAGTTGAAAGTATACAGTTGGAGACAGCATTGTGTGCATTTACCGTGTTAACAGAGCTATGTGTCTCACATCATTATATAAATGTTAACAGGGTATAAAGCATTTTGAAACAAATCACCAATCTTTTGCAGTCACTGCAAAGTATTTTTTCTCAAAACTATTTAAATAGTAAATACTCAGATTTATAATGGGTTTAAAGGTAGCAGCTCTGTTTACATGTGCAGTAGGTCTAGAGGTCTACTCGGTACAGATGGTTGGTTGTATTCTACTGGATAACCTTTGCAAGAGTTCACAAATCTTGTTGCTGTGTTTGCATATTGTGGTATTTCTCCCAATAGGTATGGGAGTTTTTTGTCGTTTTCAAACTCAGTTTTGGTGTGTGACTGACACAGATGCTCCCAGTTTTAATGGGGTCATGTCAAATACTACTGAGACTGAAACTCAATGTTCTTTGGCTTTCCAGGAACACAGGTAAACATGATACCTACCAGAAAGCTTGCCTCATGCGTACAGCGTGTGGTACAACAGTCGAGCAGTCTCTGCCTGGTATTCCTAAACGTAATCTCAATAAACAATAAGGTTAAACAGCTAAACGGTGCCAAAAGCTAACCCTATTCCTAAACCTATAAAACTATGCCTAACCCTAAACTTATTTTTAAACTTATCCTCCTCAGTAAAAGCATTCCGGTTGCCATAAGCATGCTTAGAAATGCAAACACGTGCTCTCATAACTCCAGTTCCCAAGCTTCTGTTTGAGTGAGAGGAATGAGATCAGAGAGATAGAAGAAGCTGTCCACTGTGGAATGTTCCGTCAACGTTTTAGTGTTGAAATAACACACCTCAGGCTAAACCCTTGAGCGACCTTACATACACACAAACGGACTGACTCACATATGCAAATACCGTAGGCAAAACCCGGAGGAGGAGGATTTGAATAATGTCTCCTCGAGCGATTCCAAGGAATTGTCTTGTGTCTTTTGCTTTCAGATGCACGTGGCAAGACTCATGTCGTGGATGAAGTATACCTCAACCACTCCAGTGCTTGTGTCAAAGTAGTCAAAGTACATTGCTGTATTTCTGTCAAAATAAAAAAAACGTTTAGAAATGTTCTGAGATACAAGGTTTATATTTGACTGACAGTACACAGGATGAATTGACATGACTGCAAAGATGCAAAGCGTCTGTGAATTGTATGGTAAAATCGTATCCGTAGGCAGAGAGCTATGATGACACTATATGACATGCAACAACATTGATAGATTGATGGATAGATACCTTTATTGATACCGCGGGGGAACTTTAGTCACCCAGAGGCAGCACAGCAGATAAGAGTTACTTAACAATAAGAAACACCATCAATACAGTATACAATACTGATTTAACCACTTTAACCCCAGCGTCCATATTCTGGGGGAAACATTAGCTAGAAAATAGCAGATCTACAGTCTCACAACGTGTCTAATGCATATCAATCTGGTGGTCATAGTTCTCTAAGACTACAGGCTAATGCATATCAATCTGGTGGTCATAGTTCTCTAAGACTACAGGCTAATGCATATCAATCTGGTGGTCATAGTTATAAGACTACAGGCTAATGCATATCAATCTGGTGGTCATAGTTATAAGACTACAGGCTAATGCATATCAATCTGGTGGTCATAGTTATAAGACTACAGGCTAATGCATATCAATCTGGTGGTCATAGTTATAAGACTACAGGCTAATGCATATCAATCTGGTGGTCATAGTTATAAGACTACAGGCTAATGCATCTGGTGGTCCAGTTGAGATACAAAAAAAAGTTGTGAATCACTGAGATAAAACAACTTGGGCCAAAAGCCAAAACCATCAACCTGACCTACTCAAACTCATGCAAATATCATTCAAATGTGACATGTGGGATTTGAATGCTTCCACTTCAGAGGAAGCATCTCTGTGTGTGTGTGTGTGTGTGTGTGTGTGTGTGTGTGTGTGTGTGTGTGTGTGTGTGTGTGTGTGTGTGTGTGTGTGTGTGTGTGTGTGTGTGTGTGTGTGTGTGTGTGCGCGCGCGCGTGCGTGCGTGTGGCATGCAGTCAATGTGTTCCAGTTGTTTGGTTGATTGATGGGAAAACACCGTTGGATTGGGCCTGGAGCCAGACTTGACAGATAGGCAAATTATTATGCAAATGATTCCCGCCAGGAATGTCACAGTGGTTGTAAATTCATTGACTGACTCGCTGACAGCCTTAGGTAAGGTTGTAGACCTAATATTACTTTCTTCAGCTTTCAAGTTTCTGTCTTTCTCACACACAGACACGCACACACAAAATCACAAATAGTACACTTGTGAGAGCATCGCCATTTTAGACCTGCGATTTATTTTATTTATTAGCCCCAAGCGTAAAATCAAAAATAGCTGGACTACAAGCCCTAGAGAGCCCACACTCTATGTAGATGTGATAAATAGCCTGTGTCTACAAGCTCACAATGTGTTGCTAATGCAAGCGCCAGCGCTGTGAGGTTGCACTACAACCGGATCTACAACCGTTGTAGAGTGGCAATTTCAAACTGACATGTTGTTCGTTACAAATGATGTAAGTTGAAGTAATGCCAGGCACGTGTTCCTGGAAGACCTGTGCGTGTATGCACGTGTGTGTGTGTGTGTGTGTGTGTGTGTGTGTGTGTGTGTGTGTGTGTGTGTGTGTGTGTGTGTGTGTGTGTGTGTGTGTGTGTGCGTGCGTGCGTGCGTGCGTGCGTGCATGCGTGCGTGCGTGCGTGCATGCGTGTGTGCATGCGTGTGAATATGTTTAGTCATCTTTCTCACTTCTCAAGGTCCTCTGGAATCTGGATAAGTGATAAGTAAAATATAATTTCCAAACACACACGCACAGCCGCACACGCACGCAACCGATATCTTAACCCCTCACACTTGCTCCATCCGTTTAGCTGGGCTTGCAGCCAACACAGTCCACATGCACAAAACACACACACACACGCACGCACGCATACACGGACATGCACGTACAAACAGATAAGTGTTTCACAATTCAACAGACTGGAACAGGAAAGCCCCTGAGATTAGCAGGAAATGTGGCCCATGTGACTGTGGACATGACCATGCAGCCTGTAGGCAATGCATGCGCCCATAAAACAATACTCCTCAATACACGTATTTATGGAACCAGAGGAGAACCAGAGGAGAACCAGAGGAACCAGAGGAACCAGAGGAGAACCAGAGGAACCAGAGGAGAACCAGAGGAACCAGAGGAGAACCAGAGAACAAGAGGAGAACCAGAGGAACCAGAGGAACCAGAGGAGAACCAGAGGAACCAGAGGAGAACCAGAGGAGCCAGAGGAGAACCAGAGGAACCAGAGGAGAACCAGAGGAACCAGAGGAGAACCAGAGGACCAATGGGGACCAGAGGAACCAGAGAACCAGAGAACCAGAGAACCAGAGGAACCAGAGGAGAACCAGAGGACCAATGGGGACCAGAGGAACCAGAGGAACCAGAGGAGCCAGAGGAGCCAGAGGAACCAGAGGAGCCGGGAAGGGGGGGCACCAAACGTATGTGTGTGTGTGTGTGTGTGTGTGTGTGTGTGTGTGTGTGTGTGTGTGTGTGTGTGTGTGTGTGTGTGTGTGTGCGCGCGCGCGCGCGCGCGCTTGTGCACTTGTGCGTGTGTGTGAGATCATCCGTTAAACAAGCCATTTTCCACGGAACAGTTGTATTTACATACAGGGGCCCCCACACAAATGTGCATGTGTGTACGCACACACACACACACACACACACACACACACACACAGGCACGTCTTAGTTATTGTGTCTGTTAATAATTATCCTGTGACAGAAGTGACATACCTGTCTGTCTGTCTGTCTGTCTGTCTGTCCCTGCCCACCACCACCTGTCTGTCTGTCCCTGCCCACCACCACCTGTCTGTCTGTCCCTGCCCACCACCACAGAAGTTGTGGGTTCGAATCCACTGTGGTGTAACCGGCTTTGTCGAGAGTCTACTACACGAACAGAGAACGGGGAAAATAAAATTATAACAATTGAATATTGTAGCCTGGTTAACCACTTCCAAGGGGGAGTGTTTAACCGGGCTAATATTAATAATAATGTGCTCTTCTCTTCAATGGGTTCCTCCACCACCGTACAGACATACAGTATGGCCATGCACAAAGGCACCCATTCAATAATGGAAATACACCCTCCCACACACACACATGCGCACAGAGAGAGAGTTCCCTGTGGCTTCCCTGTGGGTATATGTAGGCCTACTGTAATTAACGGCTAAAACAGGAAATTACTCATATACCAAACAGACAATACAGTACATGCGCACACACACACACACACACACACACACACACACACACACACACACACACACAATTTCTCCTCCTGATGAGGTTGTCGAACCGTGCTGGTCAAGTGGTGTTGGGTCATCCCCCAGTCCAGACTCCATCCTCAACAGTGATATGGGGACAACCAGTGGTCCTTGGGGGGGGTCCCAGGTGATCCCCAGCTAAATGATGGAGAGTTGGTATAACCAAATGGACCCTTATAGATCTTTAACTCTTCCGAGTGTAAACGTTTAATTTCACACTCTCAAGAGTTAAATTATTGTTATTACTTAATTTGCAAGAATTGATTTATTTGATTTTTATTAAGGATCGCCATTAGCTGGTGCCATAGCAACCAGCTAGTATTCCTGGGGTCCACATAAGAATAAACATTCCAGTACGATTACAATTGTTAAAAAGTCAGTATTCAACACACATTAGTTCGGATAAAAGCAAATAGAAATTGCTAAAAGTCTCCACAATTAAAGAATGTAGAAGAAGAGGCGTTATTTTGATCAATGTTTGCCTGATATCTCTCCTATGGTACAACACCAATACTCATCAAATGGTGGTCTGTGGCTCAAATGCTGAATAAAGAATGGACCTGGATGTGAAAAGGATTGAAAACCACTGGATTCGAGCAATAAATGACTCATTGTTCAATTGTCAGAGAAAGAAAAGGAGGAGGGAAAGAGAATGAATGAGTGATATTGTAGGTAGAATGGGTGGGTATAGTATTATATGAATCCCTGGGGGGACGTTAAGGCGTTGAAAGTTGAAACCCACCCAGTAAAGTCTTTACAGTTTACAGTAAGTGTGAGCTGAGCCCACTCAGCACCCAGGAATGAACGGAGCATTCTCTAACCACATGAACCCTAGCATCTCTATTCCAATCCAGACATGTCATAACAGGCGGCGGACATTTGACAGAAAATAGGTGAACATTCAGCAAACACAGCCAGTCTTTAAGTGGTTCTCAAACTCAAGGACCCCCAAATTCATTATATATTTGCCCGTGGACACCCATCTGAAAATGATTTGTATACCAGGGGGACAGCGGCACAAAGTGATGCGCTGTGAGCTTGTATTTTCGCAACTTAAAAAAAAAATAGCAGGTATACGAGCTCGTTTCTGAGCTCGTATATATACCTGCTATATTTTTGAGTGGTGCTAGCCACTCCTATACGCAGCAACGTATGTCTGTCTGTCTGTCTGTCTGTCTGAGCACGGACATAGCGATTTTTAACCACCAAGTGTCACTGTTGCGCAGCCTAACACACACACACACACACACACACACACACAGTACAGTACAGTACAGCACAGTACAGTACCACTCAGTTTAGATGGGTCTGATTTTTGAATATCCAAAGCTTAAAATGACACAGATGCTGTCCCGATTTAAGGCATTGAAACCCTCCCAGTAAGAGTGAACAGAGTCTGTTTGAATGGGTTAAGCCTAAGGCATTGAAACGAGTGAGCCCAGTCAATAAATGAACGGAGCATTGTTACATGTCACGCTGACACGACAATGACGAGCGTAACACAGTAGATGACAAATTGAATGAGTGATATTGTAGGTAGGTGGATTAGAAATACTATATTCATCCCTAAGGGGAAAGAATGGTGTTGAAACCCACCCAGTACATTATTTTTACTGTAAGAGGGAGCCTACTCAGCATCCAGGAATGAACAGCGCAAGATCACTACTATATGACATATACTATGTCACAGAGCATATTGTTATTTTTTTTTGTTTAAAAAATAATCTGCCTAACGATGATGTCACTGGTAGACGGGTTTCTGAACTGCCCACAGCCCTCCTATGAGACACAGACTGAGTAGAAAAGAATTGTGCCATTGTATCATGATTATTAGTGGGGACCTATTATATGAAGATAGGTTGAAAAGTGGCGAAGTGGTCCTTTAAATAGCACTTTATGTAGACATAACACTCATAGTGTATACACTTATAGTTTAATTAGATAGATATTCCACTGTTACTGTAGGTTCTTAGCTTACATATGATTCATGAATCATGACTATTTTTATGTATTTGATGTATTGCCATGTTTTTTGTTCTTGCTTACTGTAAATCGCCCTGGATTAAGAACGTCTGCTAAATGCCTAAATTGTAAATTGTATGATTTATATTTTATTTAGCTTTTTCACAGCGAGACAACTAACAAACTAACAAATATCCCACAAAAGAAACATGCACCTCCAATCTAGACATACTCTATAGGCCATAAATGGGATTTGGGCTGCCAGTCTCAGTCTGAACTTACCCTCTAGGTATACTTGATAAAACGGACCCGAGTTGCTCTGCACTTGAGGCGTACTTCTTTCAATCCATGCCAAATCTCTTCGCCAAAAACAGCCGGTCCACAAGCTCACAACACGTCACAGAGCATATTGTTATTGTTATTTTTGGCTAGTGTTACCCCCAAGATGCAGGGATGCTGGGGTGCTTAAGTAAAACATCCAAATACCTGTACTTCTGTAAAAGTGAGGCCAGCAAGCATTTAGGAATGAAGGGCATACAAAATAAATGAATATTGCATTGCATTGCATTGCATTGTATAATACCGAAAAAACACTAAGGTTTGTTAAATTACTTGTACGAAAATGAATGTCATGTAAGATTGTGTGATCGTGACAGCTGTACAGACAGACAGCTATACCGTACAGTGTCGATGTAGAAGTGGGCTATATAGCATCGCTTAAAATAAGAGTACTTATCACGACCACTTGTTTAAGAGAACCAAGTCAGCATTTAGGAATGAAGGTCTCATTGTTCCCCGTCACTCCCCAGGATGATGGCTGGCAGCCTGGCATGTGTCACTGGACCAATGGAATTCAGCGGGGGCAGAGAGGAATGCCCTTCTGATTGGCCGGGGGTCAAACCTGCGGGTAATTCAATCTCCCACTGAGTAATGCGTCGCTTCCTCTGTTGTACGTGCATGCATGCGCGTGCACGTGCGAGCACTCGTGCATGCACGCATGAGTCAGTAACAGTAAGCCTGATAAACAGGATTAACTCTTATCTACTGTTATTGTTTTTAATCACATGAATTTTATTCCCGTCAAACACGATTTGGGAAACAGAATGACGCATTGGATGTTGTTATTATAAAAACATAGCAGCCCTGTATCTTGCCCACAACGCAACACCCACACACACCCACACACATGACATCACATGTTCATTCCACTGATTTTCACTAAATACATTACATGTGAATTATGTAACTCTTATCTTTAACTTAACCAGACCCTAAATATTTGGACATGGGATGAATCAATGTGGGATGAATTAATTATCAGAGTGTGTTTGTGTGTGAGTGTGTGAGTGTGTGAGTGTGTGAGCGTGTGTGCGTGTGTGTGTGTGTGTGTGTGTGTGTGTGTGTGTGTGTGTGTGTGTGTGCGTGCATGCGTGCGTGCATGCGTGCGTGCATGCGTCCGTGCATGTGTACGTGCACGCATGTATGTGTGCATACATGTGTGTGTGTGTTCCTGACTTAGGTGGTATTAAGCTGAAGAGTCTCCAGGGTTAATCTGTGACCTCTCTCTCTAAAGACAGAGCCCTCTTTCTCTGTGTCTCACACACTCTTTATCTCTCTGTTCCTCTCCCTCCTCCCAGTGAGAGATTACCCCTAAAGCCTCCTTTATACTCGGCCGCGCACCGGAAATAGCTGATCTACAAGCCCACCACGTATGTCTAGGGTTGGGGATCCTTTAGGGCAGTGGTTTTCAACCCTTTTCATATCAAGGTCCATTATTTATTTGGCATTTGAGCCACGGACCACCATTTGATGAGATTTAGCCTCTCAGACCAAAGAACATTTTGTTGTCGTTGGATACAATTTTGTCCACAATTCCATGTAAGCGTAATATTAAAACAAATTTGGTTTCATCATACACTCTCAAGAGTTAACCTTTGATCTATAAGGGTCCATTTGGTTACCAACTCTCCATCATTTAGCTGAGGACCACCTGGAACCCCCTCAAGGACCACTGCTGGTCCTCGGACCACTGGTTGAGAACCAGTGCTTTAGGATTTGAACGATTCCGGTTCCCAAACGATTCATTCTTTCTGCATTTCTGCATTCAATCTGCATTCAGACTGGGATGGTTAGAGCGGTGCGGTTACATACAAAGTCACAGTGATGTAAATAGGTTTTCAATGTAATGAGTCCCGGGCTGCAGGGATGGTCTTTTAGATGAGTCCCAGGGACATTTTATGAGTCCCACTTCAACGACATTAGGAGTCATATTTTGCCATTTTTACAAATTGCAGGATAAATTATTATTATAACTAAACTGTATACAAATGGAACCAAATGGACGTCTGTAACTCTCAGAGTGTACAAATGGAACCAAATGGCATTGTAACAGAATCTGTTTTGAGATTAGATTGGTCCTTTTCAGAACCAGCAGTATCAGTATCAGATGTGTCCACACATAGCAGCTCTGACAGTGTGATAAACTGCTACCTGAAAGTTCCCAATGTTGGTTCAGGTTCCTCCAGGAAACCCTGAACGTGACGCTGCATGGCGCGTTGTGAGCTTGTAAATCAACTATATTCTCTTTGCACTGCACTATGCGCCAGTGTTGATTTTGTCGACTAAAACTATGACGAAAAATGTTTGTCGACTGCCTTTTTTCACTGACGAAAACGAAATAAAAACAATATAAAAACAAGCTATATGACTAAAACTATAAGACTAAATATACTGACAATTTCATCAACAAATAAAAACTGTCCATTTAAACTCTAGACAGGCCTGCCCCAAAGTTATTTGTGCAGCCGCGCCCGGCAGCTGGCGAAAACTATAGTGCTCTCAACAGGCCCGACAATTAAGGCCCTCATCAAACCCTGTACACTCAAGACACTGCCCCCGCTGCCACCCTTAGATCTCCATGGAGCTGACCTGTTCTGACATTCCATATGTTGATCTGACCTCAACAAACCCTGTACACTCAAGACACACTCCATATATGGCCAGTGCCTTCAGGCATCTTACTGGTGATATTTAGTTTACTAAAACTAGACTAACAATAAAATATTTCGAATGAATAGAATATGACTAAATGAACAGTTATTCAAAAGACTATGACTAAAACTAAATACAAATTTCCTGTCAAACCCCACTGCTATGCGCGGGTGAGTCAGGCTTAACGGTGCTGGATAAAATCATTCCTATCATATACAGTGAAGAGTAGAGAGTCATTCCCACATGATGGAGAAATAGCAGCAGCATGACCACATCCACATTATGTAACGCCTACTGTATGCTCTCTCTGCATGTTTTATAGTGCGTGTTTGCATGCGTTGCGCACGTGCACGCACATGCGTGTGCATGTGTGCGCGCACGTGTCTCATGGGGCGTCCCCCCACTTCTATAAGTTGCACTACAACACTGGTGATGGATTTACTGTAGCAGACAGTGGTGGAACGTAACTAAGTACATTTTCTTAAGTACTGTACTTAAGTACAATTTACTTTTACTTTACTGGAGTATTTCCAATTTTCTTTACTTCTACTCCACTACATCTCAATGACAAATATTGTACTTTTTACTCCACTACAATTAGAACACTTTAGTATCCTACTAGTTATACTTTATAGATTTGGATTATTATTACAAAATATAAATTTACCACTTCAACAAACATTTCGACCGTTTGAAAATAGACGATCTACATATTTTCAAGATTTTGTATACATCATCATATCATCATCATATCATATTATAATTAACCAAATGTCTGTCTGTCTGAAACACTGCCGTAGCTCCTAAAAAAACATGCTTTTGGGGAGATAAAGCGCTAAACGTTTGTTGCAAAAACATGCTTTTGGGGAGATAAAGTGCGTGCTCCGGCGAAAACAGCTAATCTACAAGCTCACAACATCACAGGTTGCAAAAGCCATGAGAGCTCAGAATTGTGCACATTTTGGACGCAAATGCACCTATAACTTAATCTGTGCGACTCACAAAATACATTTGGGAGTACCTGTGCGACTGTCCATAGTTTCTGTGGTGCATTTTTACTCCACTACAATTAGAACACTTTAGTATCCTACTAGTTACTTTATAGATTTGGATTATTATTACAAAATATAAATTAACCACTAACATTTCGACTGTTTGAAAATAGACGATCTACATATTTTCAAGATTTTGTATACCGGTACATCATCATCATATCATACTATTAACCAAATGTCTGTTTGTCTGTCTGTCTGTCAGTCAGTCTGTCTGTCTGTCTGTCTGTCTGTCTGAAACACTGCCGTAGCTCCTTAAAAAAAACATGCTTTTGGGGAGATAAAGCGCTAAACGTTTGTTGCAAAAACAGCTAATCTACAAGCTCACAGTCACAACATCACAGGTTGCAAAAGCCATGAGTTTTCTCAAGCCAGAGCTCAGAATTGTGAACATTTTGGACGCAAATGCACCTATAACTTAATCTGTGCGATTCACAAAATACATTTGGGAGTATCTGTGTGACTGTCCATAGTTTCTGTGGTGGATGTCAAACTGGGGGCCTTCAGACTGTCCATAGTTTCTGTGGTGCATGTCAAACTGGGGGCCTTCAGACTGTCCATAGTTTCTGTGGTGCATGTCAAACTGGGGGCCTTCAGACTGTCCATAGTTTCTGTGGTGCATGTCAAACTGGGGGCCTTCAGACTGTCCATAGTTTCTGTAATGCATGTCAAACTGGGGGCCTTCAGACTGTCCATAGTTTCTGTGGTGCATGTCAAACTGGGGGCCTTCAGACTGTCCATAGTTTCTGTGGTGGATGTCAAACTGGGGGCCTTCAGACTGTCAATAGTTTCTGTGGTGCATGTCAAACTGGGGGCCTTCAGACTGTCCATAGTTTCTGTGGTGCATGTCAAACTGGGGGCCTTCAGACTGTCCATAGTTTCTGTGGTGCATGTCAAACTGGGGGCCTTCAGACTGTCCATAGTTTCTGTGGTGCATGTCAAACTGGGGGCCTTCAGACTGTCCATAGTTTCTGTGGTCCATGTCAAACTGGGGGCCTTCATACTTTTCAAATGGGGGTCTGTGGGCTAATAAGTGTAAATGCTGTAATTATACACTTGAAATGGGACATTCTGCATAATGAGCAAGCATCACTTTGTGCTGCACTGAGAGCTTGTACATCTGCTATTTTCTTTTTTTAATATTTGTCTTATTGGGGATCACTCACATAAAACCTTTTTAGATGGGGGTCCATGGCCAAATACATTTCCATTTGGGGGTCCTTGACACAAAAACACTTGAGAACCAGTGTGGGATAGATCACACTCCTGCATTCCAAGGTAGGGAGTAGTGAGTGATATTGAAACCAGTGTCTTTTTCCACAGCACACCCAGATGGAACATTGCCAGTTGATTACTGATTCTCCTGCCAATGAGAATGGAGCTTATCACACTTTGTATCAGGTACATACTGTACTTATCACACACACACACACACACACACACACACACACACACATCTCTAATGACATTCCTATTCCTACTAGGGTGGTGCTGCTTTTCGCTGTGAGCACTTTCACTTATCTCACTTTTGCACTGACCAAAAGGCATTTTTGATTGGCATTGCATTGGTTATTATTATATTTTTTTACGAGATACGGTAACACTTATGAAGCACTGACTGTAACACTTTAATTGTTTTTACCTCCGCTCTGTATTGTTGAATGTTGAATCTTTTCTCCTGCCTTGTATTGCTGTACACAACAGTACTTTATTTTTCATACGCTTACCTGTACTAACATTAAGTTGCTGTGCGACAGATTTACCTCCATGGGATTGGGGATTATAAAGGCATCTTTCTAGTTCAGGTTGCGACCCCACTGCCAAGAGTCACCATGGGTCATGCAGGATCACACACACACACACACACACACACAGAGAGAGTTCAGGTTGCGACCACACTGCTAAGAGTCACCATGGGTCATGAAGGATCCCAAGGCATGCAGGAATATATCTCACTCACTCACATTTAACATCTTTATTTGCCTTCAAATTTAACCAGACATTCTTGAACACAAACAGCAGGCTCGGGAAACTCAACAATTTCCGGATTTCAGATCATGAATACAAGAAGCATCGCCTCCTCCATATGGCGACTGCCAATTATCACAGACACTGAACAGAATTTAACAAATGCCTTAGGCTAGTTCTTGGCTTGGGCATACCTGAACATGAACACAAGCAGTTTACATTGGTAACCAAGCTGTATACTGTAATAGCACCCTTAAGACGTATACTTAAAGTAGCTATAAGCAATAATATAATAATATGTCAAATTATTTATTTATATTTTGTTCGTATTCAGACAGCCAGCAATGAGTAAAACTCTTGCATAAAATTAGTCTCTGTGACACATCTATGGGGCCACAATCTTCATTCAAAGATCTTCCTAGAAGCTTTCCCATGTATTTTATTATTATTATATATATATTTTCTCTTAACAAATATCTTAAATGATGGACCTTCTCATGCCTATTTTTATCTCGATGTCTGACTTCATGCACATTCACTGTCTTGTCTTGTATTGTGTTTGATCTAACCTATATGACCTAACTGTAAAGCACTTGATGTATGTCCTGACTGTGAAGCACTTTGAACTGCAACCCTGTATGAAAGGTGCTATATAAATAAAGCTTATTATTATTATTATTATTATTTATCATTGGTCGGGAAAAAAACGGTCGAAATGACTAACCAGATCAGGAAGTACTACAATATGTAGCCTGGCCAATGACAAAGTTTATAGGAAAATCTTTGAATGCAGATTGCGGCCCCTGGATGTGTCACAGAGACTACATTTGTTTTGGTAAGAAATGCCTCTTCCTTTCTTGTGGTCAAATGTACATCTCACTTCCAAAATGGTCACTTCTCTACTGTCCTCAACAACAACAACAACAACAACAACATCTGGTGAATTAACTGTAACATCTGAACATGGCAGTTGAAACACAAGAGTGCTTATACATTTTTGCAGATGATGAAACATTTTATGTCCTTAACTAATAGATCAACTATCCTGTCGTGCCTTGCAATATACATTCCCGCAGAATATGGTACAGTACCTCTCTGCATTGACTGGTGATAAATGATGTTTAATGTTCTAATAACAGTAGCTCTTACTGAGATCAAACAGCTGGAAATAATGTCCTCAGTTCTCACACAGAGGTCATAGAGGTCAGGCCAATCTGACGACACCCCAAACCCAGTTGCATGTGTGTCCACTTTCTCCAGAACTCCAGGAAACTTGACTCGACCTCTCTTGCCAAGGGCACTTCACGCAGCTTCATATTTAGAAACAGAGATCTAGTAAGTTCCCTGACAGTCTTGTAATCATTGTTTAGCTGCATGCTTATGGAGTGGACCAGTCTTGTGGCGTTACAGAATATATCCACTCCACGTTTTGGGACGCCAAACCCACCCCCTTGTTTGGACTGGAAAATAATGGTGTGGGTGTTAAGTCCCAACCACTTCCTCATAAAGTAAACTATGTAAGGGTTTTACATGGTAGATGGACGTTGGAGAAGAGGTGTTGAATTGCAAACAGTGCAACCTGTCATGCAAGGTATACTGTATAGTGAGGGATATTGAAACCAGTGTAGATTTCCACAGGACACCCAGATGGAACAGTTGATAACTGTTTTTCCTGCTAATGAGAATGGAGCTCATCACACTTTGTGTCAGGTACATACTGTACGTATTTAATTTCATGCACGCTCACACGTCACACCCACCCACACAAACACATACCTGTACACACACACACACACACGTACCTGTACACACATGCACTGACACAAAACATACTGCCAAGAGTCACCATGGGGCATGCAGGATCACAGGGAACGGATATGTGAACACGCACGCACACACACACACGTGCGCACACACACACTCTTCAGGTTGCGACCTCACTGCTAAGAGTCACCAGGGGTCATGAAGGATCACAAGCAGGGGTCATCAATATATCCGTACACTATAGGCAAAGACTTGGCACTCTCTGTGGCAAATTATAGATTTAGCTTTCATGTTATAATGATGTTATTTTGATCACCCAATTACTGAATGTCTCAGTCTCAGAATGTGTATGACACTGATTTACTATGCCACTATGTATGGCACATAAGGAGTCCAAAACCTTATATTTTCAAGGACCTGTAATTGTCATTTACGGTCAATTATGTGTTTGTCTACTCATGTCCATGGCAAAAATAGGATTTTGACAAAACTGTCAACCACAAGCCCACACACGCACAGTCGCGCAAACACGCACGCATGCACGATGCAGTCATGGGTGACTGCAGTACGTTCACAATTATGTTTCCAAAAATAGTTTTATCCACACTAGTGTCCAGGCATGTCATTACATTACATACTCATTACATGGGCATGTCATTACAGATAGAAAACATAATGTTTAATGTTTTGGCAATTCCGTAAAAAGACATTTTTAACATTCTTTGAAATGTTTCAGACGTTTCAGAGAATGTTGAAAATGTTTTTACAAAATAGCACGTCACGAGCACAATAGAAGGACTATTTTTGGTATTTTGAGTATTTGTTATACAACCAAGTACAGCCGTGTTCTTAAGTGGCTCAAGGAGCCACTTCTACAATTGTTTACCTGAATACCAGTCAATCACAGTCTGAGAGTGTACGACTGGAACCAAATGGATTTTAACAAAAGATTTTGGTTCGATTTGTACACTCTAGTCTAGTTACAGACCCGTAAGGTCCATTTGGCTCGTTTTGTACACTCTCAGAGTTATAGACCTATAAGGGTCCTTTTGGGTTTATTTGTGCACTCTCAGTGTTACAGTACAAACCTGTAAGAGTCCATTTGGTTCCATGCTGTGTACACAGAGTTACAGACCCATAAGCGTCCATGAAAACTCAGGATTTCGCAGTTTTCTGCGTGCATGTGCGCGCGTGAGAGTGTGTGAGTGTGTGTGTGCGTGCGTGCGGGCGTGCGTGTCGGTGTCGGGAAGTGCATGTGAAAGTGGTTTCACATCCTCCTCAGAGCAGAATGACAGCAACGCCTCAGCGTGTATTAATAGGTGGTTATGTGTGCAGGGGGACTTTAGAGTGACAGTTCAAAGACAATGGAAGGGTATGTACTGTACAACCGGGTCACCAGGTTACAGGGCTATTAGGACACACTCCTTATAACTCTACTGCTACTACCGGTATACGCACGCACGCACTAAACATCAAAATACCTCACCGCCTCATTCATCTTAGACGCCACTTTGTCTCTTCTCCCGGGGACTATCATTCCGACATCCCATTACTCCGACTACGTGGCTTCCGTTCTGTGTGTGGTTATATTAGGGTTAGTGAATGGGGCCAATGGGACGTCGGAAACAATGACATGCCCCCCCCCCCCTCATATGATCCTACAGACACCAGTTCTGACGTTCCTTACTGTTAATAATGAAGTGATTAACATAGATACAGTATGTGGGTTTGACGTAGACAGGTACTGTATGATCTGATCACAGGTCAGTACAGTTCATTATAGTGGGTTTGACGTAGACAGGTATGATCTGATCACAGGTCAGTACAGTTCATTTTAGTGGGTTTGACGTAGACAGGTACTGTATGATCTGATCACAGGTCAGTACAGTTCATTATAGTGGGTTTGACGTAGACAGGTACTGTATGATCTGATCACAGGTCAGTACAGTTCATTATAGTGGGTTTGACGTAGACAGGTATGATCTGATCACAGGTCAGTACAGTTCATTTTAGTGGGTTTGACGTAGACCGGTATGATCTGATCACAGGTCAGTACAGTTCATTATAGTGGGTTTGACGTAGACCGGTATGATCTGATCACAGGTCAGTACAGTTCATTATAGTGGGTTTGACGTAGACAGGTATGGTCTGATCACAGGTCAGTACAGTTCATTATAGTGGGTTTGACGTAGACAGGTATGGTCTGATCACAGGTCAGTACAGTTCATTATAGTGGGTTTGACGTAGACCGGTATGATCTGATCACAGGTCAGTACAGTTCATTATAGTGGGTTTGACGTAGACAGGTATGATCTGATCACAGGTCAGTACAGTTCATTTTAGTGGGTTTGACGTAGACAGGTACTGTATGATCTGATCACAGGTCAGTACAGTTCATTATAGTGGGTTTGACGTAGACAGGTACTGTATGATCTGATCACAGGTCAGTACAGTTCATTATAGTGGGTTTGACGTAGACAGGTATGATCTGATCACAGGTCAGTACAGTTCATTTTAGTGGGTTTGACGTAGACCGGTATGATCTGATCACAGGTCAGTACAGTTCATTATAGTGGGTTTGACGTAGACCGGTATGATCTGATCACAGGTCAGTACAGTTCATTATAGTGGGTTTGACGTAGACAGGTATGGTCTGATCACAGGTCAGTACAGTTCATTATAGTGGGTTTGACGTAGACAGGTATGGTCTGATCACAGGTCAGTACAGTTCATTATAGTGGGTTTGACGTAGACCGGTATGATCTGATCACAGGTCAGTACAGTTCATTATAGTGGGTTGGACGTAGACAGGTATGATCTGATCACAGGTCAGTACAGTTCATTATAGTAAGTAACTCTATACTTAGTCTCTGGGTAAGGTACAGTAAGTATGGTGTTTCCTGTGTTAATTCCTGTTGATGACTTTCAGTGTACACCTACGCTCTCTCTTTCTCTCTCTCTCTCTCTCTCTCTCTCCCTCTCTCTCTCTCTAAGTACATTTTGATACCAATAGCCTACTTTGTACATTTACTCAAGTCAATTTTGGCCATTTACTTGTAACAGACATATTTCTACATTGCGGTATTGATACTTTTACTTAAGTAAAACATGTGAGTACTTGTTCCACCACAGCCTCTCTCTCATTAACATGACGCGCGGTGGGGGACCTCCCTGACGGTCTCCTGCCCCACTGTAATGTAAAACCTGTGGGAACAACAGTGATCCTAGATGGGAGGGAGAGAGAGGGAGGCCTCTGAAGCATTTCATCAAAGCAACACCTCCATACATGTGCCCTCCATATACTGACCCTGCATGGGGGGCTGGGCCCCGAGGGCCCCCGTATGGAGGACCAGGACCATCTCCATGCATGGGGCTGCCTGGTGGCCCCCCGAGGGCCCCCGTATAGGAGGACCCAGGATACCCATATATCTGTCTGCCTCTGAGGACCCGGGCAATGGACCACCCTACGGACTTCTATACAGTATAATGTACCGAGTAGACCTCTAGACCTACTGCTCATATAAACAGAGCTGCTAGACCTCTAGACCTACTGCACATATAAACAGAGCTGCTAGACCTCTAGACCTACTGCACATATAAACAGAGCTGCTAGACCTCTAGACCTACTGCACATATAAACAGAGCTGCTAGACCTCTAGACCTACTGCACATATAAACAGAGCTGCTAGACCTCTAGACCTACTGCACATATAAACAGAGCTGCTAGACCTCTAGACCTACTGCACATATAAACAGAGCTGCTAGACCTCTAGAGACCTACTGCACATATAAACAGATCTACTGCACATATAAACAGAGCTGCTAGACCTCTAGACCTACTGCACATATAAACAGAGCTGCTAGACCTCTAGACCTACTGCACATATAAACAGAGCTGCTAGACCTCTAGATCTACTGCACATGTAAACAGAGCTGCTAGACCTCTAGTCCTACTGCACATGTAAACAGAGCTGCTACCTTTAAACACATTTTAAGAAAAAATGCTGCTATTTGTCCCAAAGCAATCTGGGAACCTATCAGCAAACAAAAAAGGCTTTATATCGTGTACGTTCACACAATGCTGTATCCCCATCCAACTGTATATATACTTTTTCCATTTTCAACTGTTTTATTATATTTTGACACTTGTTTTGGCAATGTAAACGCATGTTTTCTCATGCCAATAAAGCTCTGTTGAATTTAATTCAATTGACACGATATTTCGAGGGGTCCCCGGGTGATTTGCTTAATGTGCAACATTGTTTTTCTCACTCAACAAAAGTGTATACAGGGTATCTCCACATTTAAAAAGTGACAATTTAAGGCCCAGAAGACCTTTTTAAAACCTCTAAAGATAAAAACTATAACAACAACAACAATAAGATCATCACTGTGTCAAAGTTCATCGATATATACTATACAAATTGTCAAATATTTCCGAAGGCAAATTGTGAAAATAGTGTGTCAACAGTACAAGCCCACAGACTCACCACACCTCGCATTTTTCACAATATTTATCTGCGGAATACAGATAAATATAAATAATATAATATAATAACAAGTCCAATTAAGTGCTTGTCGGCACGATATTTGGGCGGCCTGAAAAGCTTTGAGGACCCACCCTGGAGTATGTGTGTCCTCTGAGGTCCTCACAGGGGACATGATGGACTGAGGACCCCCAGAGGGGACAGTATGTGTGTCCTCTGAGGTCCTCACAGGGGACTGGATGGACTGAGGACCCCCAGAGGGGACAGTATGTGTGTCCTCTGAGGTCCTCACAGGGGACTGGATGGACTGAGGACCCTGGAAGACCCCCAGAGGGGACAGTATGTGTGTCCTCTGAGGTCCTCACAGGGAACTGGGTGGATTTTCCAGGCATTCCCACTAGAAATCCCACAGCTTCTTAGAAGCAGAACTCAATGGAATTCCACAGTGTTAATCTCCATTCATCCTCCTCCCTCTGCTTTATCCTTTATGCTCCATGTCCCCCCCCCCCCTCAATTCATTTTAATTCAAATGGGCTTTATTGGCATGCATGGGAAAAACAATCCAACTAAGGAATAATAGTACTGTATATGCAATTAAAATATAATGTGATATGATATATACAGAGCAGTGCCACGAAAGGGCAATTTGTTTGTCAAATATATAAAAAAAGAAAAGAAAAAACTAGCTTAAGGAAAATACTAAACAAAATGTGCTTTTGCTGTTAAAACAGTTATAAGTAAGGATAACTCTCAATCTCTCTCTCTCTCTCTCTCTCTCTCTCTCTCTCTCTCTCTCTCTCTCTCTAACGCTACAGTAAGACATTAAAAAACTGTGGTTACAATCTAAAATGACACAATGTCCCAGTTTAGGCTAACTTACAATGAGTGATATGCGTTTCATCGCCTTGCTCAAGGACATCTGTAGACACAACCAGCCACAGCAGGGACTTGAACTGGCATTTATAAGGGGGGCTGAGCTGGGGACACATGAACACACACCGTTTCTTCTTTCTTTTTTTACACAATGGCGGAAAAATGTGTTATAATAATAATGTATGTCTATTGTCTAACCTATATTTGGGAGAAAGTGCGTTCCCTTTCCCCATGAATTTATCAGGTCCCTGTGTCACGCAGTAGGCTACCTGTTACAAAGGTTCCTACTACTAAGCAACAGACACCCATATTACTTAAAACAATTACGCCTGTTTTAACGCCTATTTTATTCTCCAAAGTTAAGTAATTATTGTTGTAATAGATATATTTGCATTTATAATTATAAAATAAACTATATATATATAGTGTATATATGCATACATTCTTCCCTTGCATGCCCCTGCCGGCAACAACATTTGTTGTTGTCCCCGGCCAGTCCTATAGGAAAGATGTTACCAGCAGTGGAGGGAGGAAACTCCTCCCTACTTCCTGTCAGAGAAGAAGAAACCACATCAAGATATCAACAAACAAAAGACACGTGCACGGCACGCATGCGGCATGCGCACGCCCAACCACATGCCAAAATATGGCACCCACCCTTCCATGAATACAAAGGGAATGACACAGTGTGTGTGTGCGTGTGCATGTGCGTGTGTGTGTGTGTGTGTGTGTGTGTGTGTGTGTGTGTGTGTGTGTGTGTGTGTGTGCGCCTGCGTGCGTGCGTGTGCAACTGTGCACGCTCGCGCGCGTGTGTGTGTGCGCGCGCATGTGTGTTTGTACGTAAATGTCCCCACAAGAATAGTAGAATATGACACATTGTGAAGACTATTTGAGGTCCTCAAAAGAACCACTGGAAAATAACCAACCAACAAGCTCACAATGCATTACAACACAACACATTGTGGGCTTGTAGATCTGCTATTTTCATTTTTTTAAAGGCATTCATGAAATCACCTTCTTAAAATGTTGTATAGTATAGTAATACCAACCGTGTGTGTGTGTGAGTGCGCTGTTGTGCATTAAATTCACCCATTCACATTCACAGTGCACACACATTCACAGTGCACACACATTCACAGTGCACACACATTCACAGTGCACACACATATTCACAAACTGACAGCGAAGGAAACAACCTGCCCATCAGGAGCAGTTATGGTGTCTGTCTTGCTCAAGGACACTTCAACACAAAGCCAGGAGTCAGCTACCAAACCAGCAACTACCTTCTAAGCCACACCTGTGTCTCTCAACCGACCGACCCCCCGACCAATCAATCAATCAATCAAATTGTGGAAGATTCAGCTGGTTACCATTCGTTAAAAACAATATATTTTGGGGGGGTCACAACTAGAGATGTCCCGATACTGATACCAGTATCAGAACACTGCCCGATATGCCCTTTTTTGGTCACTGGTCCGACGAATATGCCAATCTAACCACCGATCCGACACAAGGGTAACAACACTATGGCAGGTAAATAAAATGTTTGGGCATGTGGAGTTTGCTTTCGAGTTGTCCAAACTGCAAGTGCAAGTTTGAGTGAGGAGTCTGCTATAAACACAACACGAGATATCTATTTCTAAAAAAACATCTCCGCCCAGCTCCTTCTCACACACCGTTCGGTGGACTTCAAAATAGTTTTTTTTTTTTTTTTTTAAGATTCTTAATACATATTGTTATCTGGTATCTGTATTCGGTATCATATCGGCTAACACAGAAATTGTGGTATAGGGATCGGATCGGGAACGAAAAAATGGGAACATATAGTCAGTCACATAACCTCCCTTTTTTGTGTAAAACAGGAACTTCCCCTTCCTCTCGGTGCTTCTGTGTTTATTCATACTAACAACAACTACACGTTTAAGGCACTGGTGTGTTTATTCCTACTTTTCCTACACGTTTAAGGCACTGGTGTGTTTATTCCTACTTTTCCTTTTCTCTTTCTCTTTTTTACGTGTTTATTCCTACTAACAACAACACTACATATTTAAGGCAGTTAACAGAGATTATCCAACGTCACTGCCACAGTCAAGAAATGCCACGTGACACATGAAGAAGGCATCCTCATCACCGTATAGAGAACGTCCTAACCAGCTGCATCAACGCTGTGACCAGAACATCCTGATGATGGCCTAGAGAACAGCTGAGAAAACCAGCGGAGGGCAGCCCCCCCCGCTGGGAGAGAGGACAGGACGTCTCGTCTGGTGATCAAAAGGTCACAGGTTTGTCTCCCATGCAGCCCACCCATCGTCTGCCCAAGTGTCCCTGAGCAAGACACTTAACCCCTAACAGCACCCCCACCCCACCCCCGGCGCTCATCATAAGCTTCGGAGCAGTCGTCATGAAGCGTAAAACTGAATCCCCCCCCCTGTGGGCAGAGTTGGGTGTAACGAGTAACGGAAAATATCGTTACTGTAACGACACTACTTTGGTCGGTAGCGAGTAATATAACGACACTACTCCTCCAAAATTGATAATCACACTACAGTTACTGGTCGCTTTAGCGCTGCCGTTACTCGCTACTTGCGTCATGTGGCTGCTTTCAGCAGTGTTGCTTTAGAGAATAATGCACACAACGGAGATGAGTTGAACATGAACACTAATGGTGCGCTGGCAACGCAGTACGCAGTACGGACTAGAACATGTCAAACCGGTGTCAGATCATCAGCAGCACAGCATTTTTCGTTACTGTCGTGGACTCGTAGGGTGGCCAGACGTCCGGTTTTAGACCCACCTTTCCTCCTCCCAACTCAACCTCTGGCCGGACACATCATTGTCCGTTTTTTTGTGATATAGCCTACAGTGCTTGTGTCATAACTGTCATTTAAGTCGTCTCTGTATTAAAATCTCCGTAGCACTTTTCCGCTGCACAGAAAGCTCCCAGTCTCCCCACTGTCACAGAGACAGAGCAGGCGTTGGGGTGTTGCCATGTCCGCTTATTACAAGCGACTTTGGGCTTGTTTTATGATAGCCCAGTCAGGCTTCTTTTGGGCTGTTTTCATAGACATGGCTGCTTGTTTCTCTTCTAAAACCTGGCAACACTGCCAATGGGAGGTTTCTGTTTGTTTGTTGTAGAACGTGTGCTCTCACAATCACTAGTCACCAAATATGCCGAAATGAAAAACTACATTTAATGAGCAATGGAGCAGGGGACTCCACATCATAAAGAAAGGGATCCTAAAGCACTTTGAACATAATTATAGTCTACTGATTTATCTCAGTCTCATTATTTTATTTGAATATATATTGTTGGGAAAGTTAATATTTGCCTAGAACCACGTGGTACAGTGGTTTTCAACCATTTTCATATCAAGGTCCAGTATGTATTCTTCATTTTAGCCATGGACCACCATTTGATGAGATTTGGCCTCACAGACCCCAAACTAAATATTATATTGTTGTGTGGCAGTTCAGTGCAAATTATTTGACAATGCATCTCAGGCGATTTTATGGAGTAACGCAAAAGTAATGTAACGAGTAATGTAACTAGTTACTTTCTCCAGGGAGTAATAAAGTAATGTAAGGCATTACTTTTTTCAAAAGTAATATGTAATATGTAGTGCCTTACTTTTATGAGTAACGGACCCCAACTCTGCCTGTGGGTTTAACATAGGTCTTTTTCATCTGCCTACCCCGACTCAAGGTAATTAGTTTCGTCACACATGCGGGAGGCAAACTGCAACTTATGAACAAACACTATTTATGATAGTTTGAGACCTATTTGTAAAACTCGGTCCAGGAAAATAAAATAAGACATAATTTGCAGGTTGTTTTGTTGTATATTGAGCACAAAGTTTCACAAATGTTTCTGAACATGCTCAAATATCGCGATACTGCTGAGCCAGAAAACAATACATTGCTTCTTTTATATTCCTGAACCGATTAACTGACAGGATGCAATCATTCAAAAATATAGTGTGTGTTCACAAGCTGCATGGTCCAGCTGGCTGTCATTGACTTTTCACCAAACTTCTGGATCCAGGTTAACCCGCAAGCACGTCAATGACCGACGGGCCCATGGATGGACCGTACAGTCTTCTACCATAGCCTTGCCCCGACCATGCACCATGTACAGTACCAGCCCCCCTCCCACAGACTGTTTACCCTTCCAGGTATAAAGCTCATGCTGCATCATGGCCCCATCAGATCCACAACACTGTAACAGTTTTTTCCCCCAAGGCAGATAGTCAAGATAGTCCACTCCCTACTTGCCACATCCGTCAACACAATGCATAATACCCCAGAGGCCTTTTACACCCAAAGTGAAACATTAGGCCTATGTAAAATGTAAAATAGTAATAAAAAAAAAAAAGTCAATTAAAAAATGTTTCTTTGAGAATGCCACTTCTTCCGTACATTATACTGAAATCTTGCATGTTTAAATGGTTTTAAATAATGTTTTGAGTGAAATAAACAATCAATATGGATAGATTAGTCAATTCTTTTATTACGTTAATGCTTATCAATTTGTTTTCATAATCAGTTTTAGTTTTACTGTTTGAACTGTTACACCCCTACTTGTGAAGCATTGTCCAATAACCACTGCATTAGTGTTTACTGTCTGTCCATCAGCACTACTATTTTGCTGTCTTTGCTTTATTGTTGTACATTATACCTGTAAGAACACCTTATCGTTCATAGGTATTCATATGTCATGATGACAAATACTATTTGAACTTGAACTTGAAAACACACACACACACACACACACACACACACACACACGGCACGCGCACACGCACCCTGGATTCATTGAAAGGAAGCAGAGTTCCTCCCAATGTACATAGATCCTATCTGTGTGTGTTTAGCATCAGGCTGTTCAGTTGTGCGTTGCTAGTGTATATTTGGCGAGGGAGTGGCTCAGTGGCTCTCTGCATGGGAACCGGAAAGGTCCCTGGTTCAAACCCCGCCTGCTCAATGTTTAGTTCTCAAAGTGGGTGCGAGGGTCCTCGAGGGGGTTCCCGTGACCTCGAGGGGGTTCCTCGACCTCGAGGGGGTTCCCACGATGTATCAATGTGGGGGTCCTTGACATGGAACAGTTGGAGAAACACCTCCGTCTACAGTAGAGCACCAAAATATGACGTAATTTACACATCCTACCTGGGTCGCGTTTTTTTTTCATTTTCCCATTCTGAATTCCCATAGACTTGTTTAATGTTGTGTCAAATAAGAACTGTGTTCCAATGATAAACACATGATCCCGATCATCTGCAGGGCAAATATCCTGCATGTAGTGTAGTGCAGTGTGTGTGTGTGTGTGTGTGTGTGTGTGTGTGTGTGTGTGTGCATGTAAGGTGGTACTGTAGGTTTGAGGTTAAGGATGTGATTTGTTCACTGCGGGCAGGTTGCCAATGTAAAGTGCAATGATAATAATGTGAGTAACTGTCACGGATCTGACGGATGTAGAGTTCAATGGTCTCTTTGTTATGCTCAGTGACTCTGTGTCAACGACTGCACTGCTTGTGGCTAAAGGTCTCTAAAGTTCTTCATGTCAAGGATCCCCATATCAATACATGGCCAGCCGCAGACCCCCACTTCAAAGGAATGTGTGCCAGGAAAGGATCGACCCCCCATACAAGATTTGTGTTGTTAAAGATATTTTAAAAATATATTAAAAACAAATCACATTTCTCCAATATTTTTGTAAAATAAATACCTTTTTTTGTTTGTTTTTAAAACATATGTTTATTCATTTTCTTTACAGTACAAAATTAGTATATTCAAAACAATTGACATATATTTTTTACCCCCCACATCCCCATGGCAGCTAAAGTGGTTAAACTGATTTTTGATGGTATATTAACTAATATACTGCTCTGGACCCCCGGGAACTTCCCTCAAGGACCCAATTTGGAAAATCATTAGGTTAGGTATAGGCTATTGGACCATCAGGTTAAGTAGAAACGGCGAGTTGAAAAAGGTCTTTTGTTTGTCCTCACAAAGATAGAACGTCTGAGTGCGTATGTGTATGTAAATGTGTGCGTGTGCGAGAGAGAGCGTGAGTGAGTGTGTGCTAGAGAACTTTTGAAAGTCACTTTCTTTTAACTAGGCTATTTACGACCACATTGAGACAAGGTAATTGACTCGTAAATTAGCTATGGGTGGCGTTTCCGCCACCTTCAACGTTTCTCTTCCCCGTCTCTCCTTTGGCTTTGTTTTTCTCCTCTATGCATTCTGTTTTTCTCCTCCTTTCTCTCCCTAGCGGTCTCTATCTATATGAATGACAGAAGGTCCTATAGGATGAAGTAAAGGTTGTTAAAATGTGTTGTTTCTTTTGGTCCCTTTGTTTGTACTCCCTACGGTGTGCGACAAGGGCCATAAAACCTCTCTGGTTTGGTGTGACATTTGACAGGCTGGCAGTGATAGAAGACAACCCTACAGTTAAAATGGTGGAATTAAGGGGTCATCAATATGTACATAAAGAGAAAAATGTGTCTGTGGCAAAGACTTGTCCTCGTCCATGGCAAAATTTATATTTTGCTTTTACACACCATAATAATGTTCTTATTTTGATCACGAGACCCAATAACTGAATTGGACCTCCAAAAAGCTTTTGACAACCACTGGTTAACAAGCTAAAAGCAATTGGTTTTGCAATACTACCTGGAGGGGAGAGAACAGATGGTAGAAGTGAACGGAACACTAAAAAACAAGGCTCCAGACTTCCCAAAACAAACTTGTCAGGCTAATACTTGGCCTCACTCCCCGAACCCACCTCACCCCTGCCCACTTTGACAGGCTGGAATGGCTTAGGGTTGACGACAAACATACCCAATACCCATGTACCTGTCTAACTACTTCTTTAATGTCAACAAAGTCCACACCCTCAACACCAGAGGGAGTTCAACAAACCATGTGCAACCCAGATTCGGCACAAACAAGGGACTAAATTAATTTCGCTCCTATGCCACCAAAATGTGGAATGCCCTACCAACAGTCATTAAGACATGCAAATCCCTGGACCGCTCTCAAAGGGCACCTACGGACAGCTGCAATTCAAAACTGGCCCCTGTAAAATCTGAACCCCCCCCCCACCCCTTTTCCCCCTCACTGTATATGTTTTTTTACCTTTTTACCTCCTCTATGATGATTTCCTGTTTTTGGCTATATAGAAGTGTACAGTATATTTGTACATCTCTAAATGTTATGATGAATTGAACATGGTGGACCCTATTGTAAACAAGTGTAATGCTTTATGGTGTCGTCCACATGCAGTTAACAGTTTTGTATTGAGTTCATGTGCTTGAAATGTACTGTAATTATCCAATCTGTTATTAAATACTTCAATCAATCAATCAATCGATCAATCAATCACTCCCAGTCTTCCGCCGAAAGCTGGCTCAGATTCACTCAGATTACAGTTAGATGGTTCTTGGTTTAGCTATGATTCTAGATTACTTTCTATATGCATTTGATGTAGGCCATTTACCTTGTCCTTGTTAAATTGTAGTGCGACTCCTTGTATGCCTTGCAGCTCATTCAAAACGCTGCTGCCCGCTTTCTGCCTGGAAGCATGACCACATAATTTCTGGCCTCATTCCACTGGCTTCAGAATTCATTTTAACATTTTTTTATGTTTGTTTTTACATGATGAAGATGGTTGTGATGATGATGATGATGGTGTGGGAGTGCAGTGACAAAAGCAGTTTCCCAGAAAGACTCTCTTTCCCATGAATGTAACAAAACAAAAAATATGTAAAACACAGATGTAGCGCATGCACATGGAGAGTCTCTGAACAGAACACACTAGTAGTAGTGCCAGTTCTTTCCCAACACCAGGCTGGTTGCAGCCTGACACTGAACCTCAGCCAAGCTGTGGCGTAATAAGTAGCTTCCAAGGAAACTCCTCGTCCTCTTCACCCGGAACTGAGGCCAACAACAACAAACTTCTGGTTCAGGCTTACAGGAAATGGGGAGAGAGATGGGGGGAAGACATGCAGTAAAGGCCGTCGGGATCGGGAGTCGAACCCGCGGCACAATGCCAGACTGGATTACCAGCCAAGGTGCCTGGACCATTGAGCCATGGCCCAGGTCAATCTTTTACTTTTAGTTCTCTAGTTTTAGTCGATAAAATATGATAACTTTTAGTTGACTTTGATTTAGTTGACTGAAATGCCTGATTTGCAGCTGTGTGCTGAAAATAGCAGATCTACAAGCTTACTCACATTTTTGGAGAGTGACACCGATCTCTTCTCCACTAGTCCCTCCCCCTAACATATTAGGGTCATTCAATTTAGCCATAGTTTTAGTCAAGTTAAGTTTTCATTTTGGTTTTATGTCCAGATGCAGGACAGGGTGAGCACCTTCAGCCAGAGACCCATTCTCCCGAACATGCATATGGAGCGGTACACTCTTTTATGCCAGCAGTCATCAGACTTCATAATGCACCACTGCACCAGTAAGACGTCCTGAGGGCAAAAAGCAACGCCGCCCTTTGCATGCATCCGCCTGGGTGATGGCAGACTGCTGGGTGCTGGCGCTTTGGGATGGTGGGTCGGATCAACATATGGAATTAACTCATTCTAAGGGTGGCAGCGGGGGCAGTGTCTTCAGTGTACAGCGTTTGATGAGGGCCCAAGTAGGGCCGGGCCTTCATTTTCGGACCTGTTGAGAACTCTACTAATAACTTTGTGGCGAGCCCATCTAGAGTTTGAATGGACAGGTAGGCCTATCAGTCAAAAGGGAGACATCGAAGAGGGTGCGGAGGGATCAACATGTGGAATATCAGAGCACGTCAGCTCCATATATGGAGATCTAAGGGATTGAGGCCAGATGTAGAGTTGCTGGCCAGCTCCATATATGAAGATCAATAGGACTAGGTAATGATCCAGTCTTCTCCATGTACTGTATGGCTATCCAGGGTTTGATGAGGTCAGTGTCGTGATCTTCATATATGGAGATGTGATGTCATGAGGCGTAACCATATATGGAGGTGTGACACAATGCGTGACACGAGGTGTGACACGACACACTAACGGGAAATTTTGGTTTTCATAGTAAACGCGACCTACAGTTGCAATAAGAACTCTCTCCAATGATGCATATAGCCTGGAAAGCATTCTTTTTCGGGTTTATGATCCGGTAGGGAGTGGATGGTAATTTACGTCATATTATTGTCACTTATTTGTAGTCATCAGGCAGGAAATCCACAAACCGGAATCAGAAGTAGCCAAATTCCCTGTGATCAGGGCCTACCCAATCAATGCACACAACTGTTTCTATCCTTCCCCCCCTCTGCCACTCAGGTGGAAGAGCGCATCACCGCATGCCTGGCTGACATCTCACAGTGGATGTCCTCCAACCACCTCAAACTGAACCCAGACAAGACTGAGCTTCTCTTCTTCCCAGCTAAGTCCTGCCCCATGCGGGAGCTAACTATCTCCATAGACAACGCCCTGGTAACGTCTGTCCCAACAGCCAGGAATCTTGGTGTTGTCCTGGACAGTCAGCTCTCGTTCAAAACTCACATCACAGCTGTCACTCGATCCTGTAGGTTCACACTCTATAACATACGACGAATTAGACCGTTCCTCACCCAGGAATCAGCCCAGCTCCTAATCCAGACAACAGTCTTGTCAAAACTTGACTATTGTAACTCCCTCCTTACTGGCCTACCAGCATGTGCACTTAAGCCTCTCCAGCTGATCCAAAATGCTGCAGCTCGCTTGGTCTTCAACCAGCCAAAATTCTCACATGTCTCCCCCCTGCTCCGCTCCCTCCACTGGCTCCCGGTCGCTGCCCGCACAGAATACAAAACCCTGATGCTGGCATTCAAAGCAACCAAAGGTATGGCTCCCCCATATCTTGCAAGTATGATCGAACCCTACAAACCCTCCCGCTCACTCAGATCAGCCAACGCAGGGAAGCTGGAAGTACCCTCACTAAAAACGCCGGGACAACGCTCCACACGTCCCAAACTCTTCTCCCTTCTGGCTCCAAAACTGTGGAATGCACTTCCCATTGCAGTCAGAACTGCAGCATCACTCCCAATCTTCCGCCGTAGTCTGAAAACCCACCTTTTCAGACTCCATCATGGCCCATAGCACTTACCCCACCCCCTTAGATAGCAATTCTAGTAGTCATAGCACGTCATAGTACATATGTGTAGCATAGTAGTATAGATGTATAGCTTATATGTATAGTTTCATTATAGATATTCCACTGTTACTTTCTTAGCTACGCATGTTTCATGATAAATGTCTTTATGTGATGTATTCCCATGCTTTTGTTCTTGCTTAATGTAAGTCGCTCTGGATTAAGAGCGTCTGCTAAATGCCTAAATTGTAAATTGTAAATTGTAATGCAGCATATGAATCCGACACGTTTCTTCAAGTACATATATCCATATTTTATTCCAACTTGTAGTGAACATCTGTCGCTGTTGTGTTTCTGTTTGTCTGGCAGATTATGTATTTTTATCACATTATTATGCTGCTGTAACGTCTCAATTTCCCTTCAGGGATTAATGAATGAAGTAGATCTCATCCCATCACACATGTAGTGCCAGTTCTTTCCCAACAGCAGGCTGCCTGCAGCCTGACACTAAACCTAGCCAAGCTGTGTCCGAAAATGAAAGCCTGGGTACCGACTCCGAGGTGTCCTAATATAAGGAAACTCCCTGTCCTCCTCATCCCGGAACGGAGGCCCAGAATCTCTCTCCGGCGTACACCATTGATTGATTGAAAATGTTATTCACAGAATGCAAAATGGCTACATTATAAACAAAAGCACAAGTCAATACAGAAACTGTTACTGTGGACGACACCATGATTAAGCATTACACTTGTTTAACAGGGTCCACCATTTTCAATTCAACCGGACATTAAAGAGACGTACAAATATACACACAAAAAAAAACATTTGTTTGGCCTGCAGCAGGCCATCAGAGCCCTGAAACCAGGCTTTCACCGTCGCCTTGACTCTTTTTTCCCCCTTCATGGGGCGCTGGGCCCCGGTGCATTACACCGGTTGCACTGTCGATGTATTCGCCACTGTCTGAACCCTTGTTTTATGGGCCTTTGAGGAAACCAGACCAGACCAGTGTTGATTTTGACATCACATTCTGGTTTAGTCATGTGAAATGTTTTAGTCTAGTTTTAGTTGGTTTAAGATTTTAGTCAACTAAATCTACAGTTGATTTTGTCAACCTTAAAGGTATTTTGGAAGGCCTTGATGGCATCGTAATGCCTGATTTTACAGTTTGTCGCATACTGAAAATAGCCGATCTATAAGCTCACGATGCGTCACAGGTGCGAACTTGTAGATCTGCTATTTTCAGAGCGCAACACCCGAGTGCAACCAAACATGAAATTACTTTTCTTTTAGTTCTACGGGAACTCTTCTCCACTAGTCCCTCACTAACATTTGAGTCTAGTGTTTATTTGTTGACTAAATTGCCATTCAGTCTTAGTTTTAGTCGAAAATTTCGTCATATTTTAGACACCGAAATTAACAGTGATACAATCAAAACGTTTTGAGCTTGTATCGGCTATTTTTGCTACGTCAGAAATATGCAATGTTGCCCTCTGAAGTGAGTGTGGAAATATAGTGTCCCTTTCCATCATCAAAGTTGCCCACCCCTGTCATAATGCATAATAAGACTCTCCCTTTGTACGTCTCTAAACGTTATGATGAATTGAAAACGGTGGACCCTCTTGTAAACAAGAGTAATGCTTTATGGTGTCGTCCACTCACAGTTAACAGTTTTTGTATTGAGTTGTGCTTGAAATGTACTGTAATTCTGCAAACTGTTAATAAATACTTCAATCAATCAATCAAACCTCAATGCATATGGTTCCGTGTGGGCCCTGCTTGTCTTGTGTGATCATCTCCATCTGTCGCTGTTATGTTTCCGTTTGTCTGGTAGCCTATATTATTTATTTGTATCACATTATTATGCTGCTGTAACGTCTCAATTTCCCTTCGGGGATTAATGAAGTGTATCTCATTTCATCATTTCGTCATTTCGTCATTTCATCATTTCATCATCTCATCACACTGTAGTGCCAGGTCTTTCCCAACAACAGGCTAAACCCTGCAGCCAAACTGTGTCATAAGTAACTTCCAAGGAAAGGCAATATGTCCTTATGCGGACAAATGTGTCCGTGGCAAGACTTGGCCTCGTCCGTGGCAAATTCTAGATTTAGTTTTTACACGCTATAGTTTTGTTTTTACACACCATTACAACGGTGTGATTTTGACCCACTAACTGAATGTCAATCTCCAGGTTTTCTTCAGAATGACACTGATTTACTAAACTAGATTAGTGAAAATCTGAAATCGAATCAATCCACTATGTAAATATTAATAATAATAATTAATATTAATAGTGAAAATAGAAGCTCTACAAGCTCACAACTCATCACGTTGTGAGCATTGCATGGCTACTCCCCCACCCCCCTCTCCTGTCTCATCACAGTCGAATGTTGGCAGATATGGCTTAAATTCGTGGTAAATTCGTATTATTTTATACATTTAGGTTCCAGGGAGAGAGACACTAAATTGTACTAAACTCAAAGACACCGTTTAAATGAAGGTTTAAATAGAGGTTAAACAAACAAGATACATGATGTGAATGATGAACAACTTCCCAGAACTTTTATCACACACACGATCAGGGACGGAGAATGTGTGGGCCGACGCCCAGTGACACAGTCGGAACCGATCACACCCCCAGAGGGACGTGGCTCTGACCAACTGGCCATGTTTCACTCTGTAATAATGCCCACTCTATGACCCGTTATATGGAGATATATGGAGATCAAAAAGCTCACAGCGCGATGCATTGTGAGCTTGTAGATAGGCTATTCATACAAAGTATAAATTGCGAATACTGTATCTCTCGATTGACCATTACACATCTGTAACTCTGAGAGTGTAGAAATGTTCCATTTGTGTACACTCTCAGAGTTATGTAGTATTTGCCACGGAACGGACGAGGCCGAGTCTTGCCACGGACACATTTGTTCGTGCAGACATATTGATATTGACATATTTTCTTCCGTCATGCTGTGCAACGTAAACGTTGTATTATATGTATTGGGCTCAGGACCCCAATCTGAAAAAATGTTTTGTCAATTATTATCTTTTTTTTTGTTTTGTTTAATAGCAGATTGTTGTAGCCTACTGCTCTCTTTAGTGTCCAGTAGCTCATGCATGCAGTCTTTGAATAGCATGGTTTTGGGTTCGATACCGGGCGTGGCACCGCCAACTCAACATGTAAGTAGCACAGCTTGGATTAATGAGCTGTGCTCAGTGTGCAGCTGCTGGTATACAGTAGGTGTGGTGCTCCCACCTTAGTAATCCATCTCCCTGCTCTATGGGCACGCTCAGCTGATACCAACAATAAGACACTCTGACCTACTTACTAACTTTCTGCAGTCAGTCAGTCAGTCAGTCAGTCAGTCAGTCAGTCAGTCAGTCAGCCAGCCAGCCAGCCAGCCAGCCAGCCAGCCAGCCAGTGACAGTGACAGTGACAGCTCTCTAAACAATGTTCTACCCTCTATTGTCAGTCTGAGAAAGTATGCAAGTAAGAGCTATGAATCACACTTTCAACTCCTCAGGTATTCAGCGACTGTGTGCGTGTGCGTGTGCGGCGCGCGCACACACACGCACAACGTACGTATCAGTTTAAAAGCGGTTTCTAGGGTGTGGACATCCCACAATCCTGTGGGAGCAGGATGCTCTTCACTAAAAATCTGAGATTCTCATGTTACTCCCATAGATATCAGCTTACTTTCTCTCTCTCTCTCTCAAGCATGCCTCATATGCACGCACAATATACATTTATTATGTGTGTGCACACACTCACGTGCAGGCCATCTATACTGTACAGTAGGTGCACATAAAAAGCTAATGTCAATGCCTATAAATGTACACACATACTGTGTAGACACATAATGCAAATGTCAGCACACACACACACACACACACACACACACACACACACACACACACACACACACACACACACACACACACACACACACACACACACACACACACACACACACACACACACACACACACACTTGAGTAACTGCGTCCTGTCAGAACGTGCACACACACAGATGACTCAGCAGGTCCATTGAAACGCTTCACCTACAGGCTCTGCTGAATCCCTTTGATGTAAACAATGTCTGTCTTAATGTCATCACCTGAATGATTGCACAACTCTACTGAAACTTGGCTATCATACGAGAACTATGAGCCTGGGGCATAATAACTTACTATCAGTTGGATCATCAGGCTGATAAGCTATAGCTTCTGGGCTAACCTTGTGTCCACCGTCTAAGGGCTTTGGAAGATGTTCAAAAAAATCTATATTGCTTAGATTACTTACATATTGAAACCTCAAGCCTGTGCCAACAACATGATATACAATATAGATTAGACCGTATATACGGTTATATGATATCATAATGATGTAAAATGATACGTGTGAGCTACCCTTTGAGCCGTGACGGGATGATGCACAGCAGATTATGTTTGCATGCATGGTCTTACACAATATGCACCTTCAACATTCCACACTCTACATTTACACCCCAATGGAAACCTCATGGCCAGGCATTTACACCCCAATGGAAACCTCATGGCCAGGCATTTACACCCCAATGGAAACCTCATGGCCAGGCATTTACACCCCAATGGAAACCTCATGGCCAGGCATTTACACCCCAATAGAAACCTCATGGCCAGGCATTTACACCCCAATGGAAACCTCATGGCCAGGCATTTACACCCCAATGGAAACCTCATGGCCAGGCCTTTACAATATACTGTTGCTGTCGGGCAGAAACCTCTTCCATTGGAACCAAATGGACTTGTATTTGTGCACTCTCAGAGTTAACGGGGTCCACTACTTGGACCACTACTATAGACTATAGACCACTACTATAGTGGTCCAAACCCCAGGCGGGGTTGGCGAAAGGGCCTTTCTGTGTGGAGTTTGCATGTTCTCCCCGTGTCCCCGCTAGGGTAGGTACCCTCACAAAAAACATGCAGATAATTCCACGCGCTATTTCCGGCCGGGGAAACTCTCCCCGGTCAGGTGAAAAGAAGCAGCTTGGACTCCTCATCAAATCAATCAAATCAATTGCATTTGTATAGCACTTTTAAAAACGACTCTGCATATATTTTTTGTTTTTTGTTTGTATTGTTTGTATCTTCTAATCAGGGGAGCTCTCCGTGGTTTTGACCAGATGGATATACTAAGCTCTTCGTTTCTGACCTGCCTCTCGTTCAAAAGATGCGCAAGGGATTATTCAGCGACTTCATCGTAACGATAGCGAGGTAAGCAAGCAAAGATATTTCTCCCGGTTTTTAAAAGCGGCCCTATCTGCGCGGCACCCCGAGCTGTTATTCTGATTGTGTTCATAGAAAAAGAAATACTGTTACAGAATGGGATTCCCGCCCAGAATGGGTTCAGTGTGTCCATGTGCTATATGTTTATGTATTGTCCATGTCCTTTTCTGTCTAATAAAAATATTGAAAAACAAAAAATACTCATCGTACCAAAGTGCAGGTCAGAGAAAACAATACAATACAGTGCAATACAATACACCAGTGTAAAATGAAGCAATAAAAACAATGCTACAATAATGCAAGTTATGGTACAGTAGAAAAGAAAAACGTTAAGCTGCATAGAAGGAAGCATGAGGCCAGTCCGCTGTCCCCCCCCCCCCCAGGTTGGCAGAGGAAGTGTAGTGCCCACGTGGGATAAAAATGTATATATAAAAAAAAGAGAACCACTACTATTGGACTAGTAGTGTCATAGTAAACAGTGTCGTAGGAAACAAGTGTCATACATATTCAGAGAGAACCTCGAGATCCCCCAGCATGAAGTGGCTAATGTTGTCAGGGAGAGGGAAGTCTGGAGCTCTCTGCTAGAACTGTTCCCCCTGGACCTGACTCCCATTAAGATGGATGGATGGATATTTATACTGTATATCGTGTGTGTGTGTGTGTGTGTGTGTGTGTGTGTGTGTGTGTGTGTGTGTGTGTGTGTGTGTGTGTGTGTGCGTGTGTGTGTGTGTGTGTGTGTGTGTGCGTGCGTGCGTGCGTGCGTGGGTGGTTTGGAATGATACCATTGGTGTAAAGTACATTTTGTATGTATTTTTTACTTTACTGGAGTATTTCCAGTTTTCAGTACTTTTACTTTTACTACACTGCATCTAAGAAGCAAATATTGTATTTTTAGTCCACTAAATTGATTTTTTTCTCATTCAAAGTTAAACACTTTGTAGATTTGGATTATTATTGAAAAACATTTTATACATGTGGCTGCATAATGACTTCTTTTGATAGTATTGATACTTTTACTAGTAAAAAATGGAAGTACTTTTTCCACCACTGAATGGTACAAGACGTACCGTCTCTGTCAGTGTTCTCCAGGTCTGTGCCAAGAAGAGGTGGCGTTCAGTTCTAGTGTAAACGTTACACAATGCGTGGCACCGCATACAGACCTGCCTGCCGGTCTGTGTGTCGTCGCGGCTGATTGATTGTGATTGATTGATTTCATCAATCACCAAATGATGATGGGTGAACCGTCCTAATCATATTTTACAAGCCACCGCAGCTTCATCTTTCATAGGAGCACTGTAATACCGTATACGTACGCTTCATGTGCATTCCAAAATATGATATATTCTGGCATATACATGTAGGCTATACAGTGAAGCCTATTACAGTGTCTCTGTGTACATTATGTTTATACCTATTAATAGAGAGCGGAGAGTGGATATACATTTGAAGAATATTGTAAATTCAGAATCTGAATCAGTCTTATTGTCACATCACAGGTGCATAGGTGTGTAAAGCAGGTGTAAAGCAGTGTTTTTGTGTGAGTTCTGTCGTTTTTGTTATTTCCATAAAAATAGAAAGGGAAGAAGAAGAGGGGGCATGGGGACTCGGAGCAAGGGGAAGAGAGAGAAATATCAATACAAAAGCGAATTTAAAAAAGTCCCATCCGCCATGGCTCAATGGTCCAGGCACCTTGGCTGGTAATCCAGTCTGGCAGTGTGCCGCGGGTTCGACTCCCGAACCCGATGGCCTTTACTGCATGTCTTCCCCCCATCTCTCTCCCCATTTCCTGTCAGCCTACTGTCTGTCCCTCCATAAAAAATATAAAATAAGGCGAAAGCCAAAAAATAATAATAATAAATAAATAAATAAAAGTCCCATCCCACTTATATTAAAAACAAATTCAAAGTCAAACCTCAATTAATTAGAGGGGGGAAAATACTTAAATTGCAGATCTACAGTACAAGCTTATACATCGTTGATTTTCACTAGTTTGGGCCCCGGGCAGGGAGAGGGGCTTGGGAACCACTGCTCTATTACGGTATCCCTCTGACAGATGGGTATTCAAAAAACAAACCATGATAATGGCATTAATTATTTGTTCCATTCCTTCTTGGTGTTGGTTCAAGGCTGTGTGGTTGGAATGCTATGCAGACATGATTGGGCATGGCCGCACAGCAGACGAGTCAGTCTGTTTGCATGTGTGCGCCTGCATACATGCTTTAACAACCGGGATTCGAACCTGGTGCACCCTGGGAAGGGACACTAATGCCAAACATCTTCACCACTAGCCTAAAGGGAATCCCCCCCTTGGCTGGGGGAGATATTAGGGCTTTGGTCTGCTGCACTAACTCCACTTTTGACATCCACCTGAACCGGGAAACCTGATCTGGGTAACACTGCACCGACGTTCAAACCCTAGGTATCCTGTGAGGGAAACCAAACATCTACTGCCAGTTATCATTACAGCCATCACTCAGTGATTCTTCAAGTGGACTTAAAAAGACTGATCTGTGAACAGTGATGGGCACTGGGCAGTAACTATTTACTTGAGTAGTATCTGTACTTTAGTCGAGTATGTTTACTTTGGACACTTTGACTTGCGGCAATCCAGCGATGCATTGACATAAAAAGTACACATAGCCGACTTTGTAATTTGCTCTTTTGAATAGGCCTATTTTTTAAAAGCATGTACTTTTGAGTACTTAACTCAACCACTTGACAGAGCTATACTTTCACTAGAGTGTCCATACTGTAGATCCATGGGCTATACTGAATTGGTTTTAGAACTTCAAAAATCTATTCACGTCCTTTCATGGATGTAGCCTATACTGTGTTTTGGAAAAGTGCCAAACTGTTCAAAAAAAAACAGTAAAAAGTACTGTAAAAAGTACTGTAAAAAGTATACAGTAGTGCAAAACATTCTTATGGCCACAGCACTGGCCACAACGTTAAGGCGCAAATTCAACTTCAAAGTACTTTATTTTCCGTTTGGTACTTTGCCTCATGGGTTGACTTTGTCCACCACTGGATGACAGCTCGGTGATGTCAATGAACATCTGGCAAGCCAGTGTTCATTGACAGCATTTTGATTTTCGTTTAGTCAAAGTGATGGTTTTAGTCATATTCATTTTAGTCATCTGAAATGTTTTAGTTTTAGTCTAGATTTAGTTGACTAAATAGCATAACATAAGATTTTAGTTGACTAAATCTACAGTTGCTAATGTCGACAAAAATATATTTTGGCAGGCCATGATGGCGTCATAACTCATAACTGATTTTACACTTTTACACGCAAGCCGAGCGCAACCAAACATAAAATGACTTGTCTTTGGGTTTTTTTGTTACTGGATCTCTTCTCCACTAGTCCCTCCTGAACATTTAGTCTAGTTTTTATTTGTTGACAAATTGTAAATACAGTATATTTAGTCATCATACTGTAGCTTAGTTTTTATTTAGTTATTCATCAGTGAATAAAAGGCAGTCGGCAAACGTTTTTCGTCATAGTTTTAGTCGCCACTGATGAGTGTGACAGCACTGCACATTCCTACAATACAGCAGCCGATCCCAGCATGTACAATATGCAGGGTTTTCTCCTCCTAATGAGTTGTGAAAGCTCATGGAGGACGCCTGAGGCCTTCGTATAAAACCTGTTATGATTCTCATGGTGCAACAGGAGTGATTAGAGCAAACATTAGACAAAGGTGCGCTTGTTTCGACAGCCATGGGAAGATTAAGCTGACCCGCGGGAGGGGGGTGGGGGGGGAGGACATTAAGCTTCATTTGTCTTTATGTCTTATACCTAGAAATTGATTCAGCGAAACCACCACACACAGAGTTATACATGATCGTACAGGTTAAAGCAAAAAGGTGGGTTACAGTGTCTTGCTCAAGGGCACTGGGGCCTGAGAATGCCCTGCAGTGTGAGTTTAAACTCTTGTTTCTGAAATAGGGGTATGGGAAAATATTGTACTTGTAAGAGTAACAGTTTTGGACATAATGAGGTGTACACCCGACAGAGATGATATACTTTGATAGACTGCGGAGGAAACCATGCAAGGCACCAACCTGTTCATCAGGAGCAATTAGGGGTCCGGTGTCACACTTTAAGGCCTGTTTTGCGTGTCTTAAAGGACCACTTCACCACTTTTCACTATAATTGGTCCTAACTAATGTTCATGATAAAATACCACAATTTTTTCCTACTCAGTCTGTGTCTCATAGGAAGGCAGTTCAGAAACCCGTCTACCAGTGACATCATCGATGGTGAATCCAAGCTAATAGAAACAGCAGGCTTTCTTTTCCTGAAACGTTGCAATGCAAAAGTTGAAGCCATCGTTATCACGATAATAAAAATCTAATTATATTTTAAAACAAATCTTGTTTAAAAAATATATATGCCTAATGATGATGTCACTGGTGGACGGGTGTCCGAACTGCCCAAAGCCCTCCTATGAGACACAGACTGAGTAGTGTTTTATCATGAACATTAGTGAGGACCAATTATATGAAGAGATGAAAAGGGGTGAAGTGGTCCTTTAAGTACCAGGTCTTATTACTTAACTTAAGACCTGGAGGCGTGATCAATGCTATTTGGCTATTCTGAGTGGCCAAAGAGCATTGACCACGCCTCCAGGTCTTAAGTTAAGTAATAAGACCTGGTACTTAGTTAAGACACGCTCTACCTCCTATACCATCGCCGATCATCCAGCTTGATGCAGAATAAGAAAGAGTAGAATGTAAGCCTATCGTTATGACATCAGCACAGACCACAGTCGACATAACATAGTGGATGTTACAATAATCGCACACCACAAAGCTGATCATAAATAGTTTAGGCTTAACTCCATATTGCTTTATGCAGCTTAAGCAAAGTACCCTGACTGGAGTGCAAATATACACCCACGCAGGCCTCAAACAGCTCTTTACATTTGTCGCACACACACACACACACACACACACACACACACACACACACACACACACACACACAATGTGTGTGACTCAAGCTGTTTTTCTTTATGCCAATAATGACATGCCCAAATTAAGGATATCAGGTTGAAAGTGGTTATATTAAACTTGTGCGTGGGGACTTTTTCAAGCAGAAGGCGACCATGCAATCAGCTTCATTCGATATGGATTATGATGCATGTGTACTGTACAGTATTAACTGCGGTCACCACTCACCACTGACTCCAGTTCAGTCAGTTAAACACTCACTTATCATTTACTGCAATAATATTGCATTCAGTTTGGTGGGCACCGGCCATGATTGTAAATGCATGGCACACCCACTTATGAAATGATTATGCTGATGTGTGTGTCTGTATTCCTTTTATGGCCATAGGCACACAGTATATGGAGTTCTGTTATGACATGAATATATGCCAGGGGTCGGCAACTTTTCTGACATGAAGGGCGAGGTTGCGCAGCATTGTGATATCAGAACACTATTGTGATGTCAGAACATAATTGTGATGTCAGAACACCAACATCAGGTGTTCGTGTGATCAATTGGCTAATTTGGGCCCTTGTCCAGAGCCCAGAGGCTTTTGTGCTGGTTCTGGACAACCAGCTATCCGACTAGACACCGGGTAATGTCTGTAGTGGTGTGGAACGCGCGTGTCAAATTTGGCAAACAATTTTGGAGTTACGTGGATTACAGACGTACGTACATACACGTACACGTACAGAGACTTTACCATTTATAGACCGCCTAAGTGAACCATTACATTGAGGGCGTACGTGACTATGTGTAAGCTTGTTAGCAAATGGGAATGAAGGAGCAGAGTGAATTGAACGAACGAACGAACGAACGGACGAACGAACGAACGGACGGACGGACGAACGAATGAATGAATGAATGAATGAATGAATGAGGGGGGGTCCGGGGGAGTGTGAGGCCACACCAACAGTGTACACTTCCTGCCTTCCGTGCCTATCTGAACTATGGCTACCTACGCTGGATTTGTTTTGGAGAACGTTTTGCTGGCTGACTCGTTGTGTGTTGCATTGCACAAAGAAACGTATTATTTGAACTCTCACAATGCTGAGCATATGATGCTTGAATGTACACCATTCCTTTAATCCCTGTAAACCTCAGCATCCATACTTTTGGGGGAAAGTTTAGCTGAAAATAGCAGATCTACAAGCTCACACATCTTAAATTTTCAGTGAAGATATTGAGTGTGTGGAAAAAGAAGAAAAGCCACTATCCTCCATATCCTCCATTTCTCTGTAAAGCACTTTGAGCTGCATTTCATGTCATGAAAGGTGCTATACAAATAAAGTTTTATTATTATTATTATTACTATAAGCTCTGAGGGACCAGTCAAGTAAACTTGACTAGACTTTAGAATAGAAAGACACAGCAATGGACTGACATATGGAATGACCTTATATGGTAGTTCCTGTGACTCATACACGTGCATGCTTTTAAAAGTACTTCTCCAGGCCATGAGATCATGTGTCCACATGCACGCATGTACGCGTACGCGCACACACACACACAGTCCCCGGGGGGAACTTAACACAGCCGTAAAAATGGATTTAAAGGAATCCGAGCGTCCTCCTAGAAAGAGTGAATGAACCGCTGCCAACCAATCAGAAACGAGAATACACTCTGGTCTCTAATTACACCTCTCAGTCACACACACAGTCACACACACACACACACACACAGTCACACACACACTCACACACAGTCACACACACACACACACACACACACACACACACACGAGAAAGTTTGAAACATGCAAATAATATGCTTGTGTGCTGTACTGTACATGTGTGTGCAAACATAAGTATATTCAAAGCATTGATGTGAAACAGTGCACTCACGGACGCAGCCACGCACACAAACATTCATGCACATATATGGCCCTGGTGTCGCATCAGAAATAAGAGCAGTGGTAATCCAGCCAAACGCAGAAGAACAGACAACTTTCATATCCAGCGACAATGGGGACTCTGGGGAGGAAGAGGCTGAGACTGCATGAGGCCTCCACAAGGTCAGGTCATAATTGCCTAAGTCATTTTTGAAATGTAACAAGCATTCTGATAGGCTGAGGAGTGGCAATAAGGCACAACGAAGCAGCAGTGTTAGGAGAGTGGAGTTAGGCAGGAAATGTCAATTTTGCCAACACATTTGGCAATTAGACAATTATGTTATGAGGCTAACGATATGTGCCTCTCTGGCCTGGAGGAGATGTCATATTGAACTCCCCTCCCTTGACCCCTAATGAGGATTCCTTTTATCCTACGGAAGAAAGCTGCATGTATTGGAGAGTGGATTAACTTGTAAGGGACCCTAGACCGCCATCCAAAATACAGAAAAGGTAACAGAGGGTCACGAAAGGGGCTAGACTAGTTACCATGAAGTGCTACGATGGACTATATGGAACCAGTTACCTCCTTATACCAGAATAAGCACCACTGCAGTTTATTACTCTTTGGAAGGTTATGAAACTTTCTTCCTAATAGCAAAAATGAAAATATGAAATAATATGAAATAGAAACAATAAAATAAACAAATACTTTTTAACCTTCAAATTGAAAATACAGAGGTATCAAAAAACAAAGCCAAATTCCTTTCAATCTCGGTTACTGCACTCATATCAGTTTAATACCCAATAGTTCTATTCACCAGTGTGAAAGTGGTGCAGTATGTGTGCTTTTCCTACCAAACAGTGCATGTGCAGTGGATGTTTATTTGTCCTACCACACTGTAGTGTAGAGTGAGTTGGATGCCTGGATTGTGCTGTAGATATCGAGACAGTCAGTGGATCAAAGCTTCGGTCTTCTGGATGCAATTAGTTCACTTCTGGTTCCTCTCCATGGGTTGTTTATAGCTTCAATAGCTTGCCATGCCTGGTGTCCAGCAGAACCACTTCAAGGGTTTCCAAAAAACCTGACCTACAGTAAGTAAGGTCAGATCACTTTCTGATATGGAATAGGGGAAATCATCAACCAAGTTTATCAATTTCACAGTACCACTTCAAAATTAGCATGCTAGCGTTTGTAGCATAAGTCAATGACATTTCCCTGTGTGTTTACATTAGCATTAGCATTTAGCATGTGAACAGCCTCTCTCACCATGGTATTTCTACTCTAAACTCAAACTTCAATGTCAGGTATGTCTCTCTGGCTGTACCCAGATGCCTCTGGACAAAACAGTTGCTGGACTCTTTTTAGTTTTAGTTTTATAAACTGTTGTAACTTTTGTTCAAAATACTGGCTTGTGCTTCACTCAGTAGGCCTATAGCTGTCTCTCTGTATGGCTCAAACAGGAAGTAGGAAGTTCTGCACACATCTTCTAGACTTCTGGATCAACAGGAAGTGCCATATATGGTCAGAATAAAAGTACTCATTTCAGAATATGGACATTTTTTCAGTTTAGATACGGTATTAAATCATAATGTTTAATCCAACCCTTTGTATCATGACAGCTTCTTTAGCTATATTTTCTTAATATATTAAATTAATTGTGGGACATATTTTTTTCTACAAAGTTTATCAACTGTGGGTTACAATTAGCCCTAGAATGTGTCTGTGATCTTACCAGGGGGGCAGTCAGACAGATATTTTGTGAAGCCACTAAGGAAATCGGGACATCCTGAAACTTCATATAATGGCCTGTTGTGGCGCTGATCATTGGGCCCAAAAAACCCCATATCTCCATAGAGGTCCATGTATTTGGGCTCAACTTCACCTAGACTGTATTACCTTAATAAACATGGTCATGAATACTTTCTGCTTCCAGTCACTAGTTTAAAGTCTCATTTCTCATGTCATAATATTATTTTTGGAAAAGTTATTAAAAAAATTACCATAAAGTCGCGTATGTTCTGAGGGGCATGGCTACCGTTACAGTCTTACTCTAGACTCGAACGGGAGCCACCCCCCGTTCGAGTCAAAATAAAAACCAACTAAGAAGAAGGGGGGAAGTCCCGCCTCGTTGTCTGGGCCAGCCAATCGCCAGCTGGGCCAAAACGGATCTAGAAAGATTTACAATACAAGGACTGACTGGCTTCATTTTACGTCCATATCAGACCCGGCGAACGCTTTGTCCATATTTTTTTACAGTCTACATACATATACATACATATACATACATACATTTCATGTATTCCAAATACACAGCCATAGATCGGTCCCATCCGTGTGCTGTTAGCAGAGTTACATGCGTGGCATAAATCTGCTCCGCATGGCTGTGTACTCACCCAATACTTAATTCCTAAGACTTGGAGTCAGATATTGTCCTCCACTTTCATATCCTCATTCATATCCATTTGAAAGTTCTGTCAGAAAACGTGTTTCAATAGTAAAATATCTCCACTTCTCCACGAGCTGCACACAAACGACAGTATGCCTCCCTTATTGCTTGCCTCTTGAAGAGGGCGGTCGCCTTCTGAAGGAGCCGGTCATGATGTTGCAAGAAAGATGTATTGGCGCTGCACTGCGGCGACATGGGCATAAGGGCTACGCTTGCATGCGGGCCCTTTGTCTAAGACCAATTTCTTCCTCGGGAGACAAATAATAAAGAACCTTGAACCTTGAACCTTACAGACACAAATTGACCATGGAAACACAAATGTATCCAGGGGCATACAAATGACCCCGCAGCAACCACAACGCACCTGTCAATCGTGTCCTAGTACCCCATACATTTGTGCTTCCCTGGTCAAGATGATGTTTGTGGGGTGTTCGTGTTCAGAGGAAGTTTTGATAAATTCAATCCATCAGTCATACTGGGCTCCTCGCCTGGAGGCCGGAGTGAATGAAAAGTGGAGATATTTTACTAAACGTAGGCCTACGTTTTCTGCCAGAACTTTCAAATGGATATGAAACTAGAGGGCAAATATCTGAATTCAAGTCTTAGTAATTATTTATTGGGTGAGTGCACACGCCATGCGGAGCAGATTTATTCTGCGCATGTCATGCTGCTGCAAGCGTGCTTGCGCTGGCTGTGTGGCTGTGTAATTGGCTGTGTAATTGGGAAATGGGAATACATATTGTACAGTACGATCACAGACATTCTAGGGCTACAGTAGGTTACAATTTGCATGTCAGTTTGGTTAAAACATTATCCTTCAAAGTGATTATGGGAGAGAACTAGACTAAAGGTCATCTGTTCTGTACATGGGGTCAGCCCAAAAGTTTTGACAAACAACAAACGAGGAACCAAAATTGGGGAACACCAGAGCCCGCAATTTTGAGTGAACAAGACCGTGAACAATGACTCGGCAACAGCTGATGACTGGTCAGGCTGGTCTCATTTCCTCTTCCTTGGACAGACCCATGGATTATACCAGGGATAAGTGACTTGACTTTCTCTTCTCTTTGCTCTCCCTCACGGACCTATTGCAGATTATATCGGTCTACCTTATGTGGATTCAGTGGTTTTGCACATTTTTCCTATAGCACCTTAAGTAACGTCCATATGTCTATCATGCACACTGCAAAGTATAAATCTGCTGCTATGCTCACGCACCATTAAATGTATTTGTTGTTGTTTTAGTTTCTTGTTTTCTTGTCTGATCTCCTTTACTACTTGCACCCAAGCTTCTTATTTTTCCCTCTATAAAATAACGTCTATAGGGGAACTATATATATGCAAGAAAAGTTAACACATTTCATCCACTTTTTTACCATGTAAACCTGTGATGTGGTAGTAAAGCTGATTCTTCTTCTGAGTAAAAGTATAAATAGTCTGAGATGGCCACAGCCAATTTGGACTCTCATGGACTCAGACCTATACACATGCATCTGGCTATGACAGGACTACACAGGGACAGCATTGGGTGTATTCTTATTATGAACTGTTCCTTTTACGTATCTACGTAAATTATCCCCACTCGACAGCACGCTTGCAGATGCATGCACGCACGCGTGCACATACACGCACAGGCACACGCACGCGTCGTGCATGCACGCACACACACGTCGCACACACACACACACACTCACACACAGTGACAAGCAGAGATATAGTGAACAGCTGCAAGACGTGACTCTTCCCCGGAAACGACGTAGAGCTGCAGAGTATATTTACTCTTTAAGTACTGCACTTGAGTACATTTTTACTTTTCTCCATTTTTCAATGCTTGATACTTCTACTCCAGTACACCTCAGTGGTAAACTTACTTGTAGATCTTATAAAAAACACATTACCAGCAAGCCTTATGTTATACTTCATCTATAAGAGAGAGAGAGAGAGAGAGAGAGAGAGAGAGAGAGAAAACAGGTAGAGGAGGAGGGCAGTGTTGAAATAATTTGAATCAAATGTAGTTTTAGTTTTAGTCAGTCTTTTGAATAAAATATTTTTTTGTTTCAGTCATATTTTAGTCATCTGAAATGTTTTAGTTTGAGTCTATACTTGGTTGTATCATAAGATTTTAGTTGACTCAATCTACAGTTAATTTTGTCGACAAAGATGTACAGTATTTAGGCAGGCCTTGATGGCGTAATGTAATGCTGATTTTACATTTGATTGCATGCTGAAAATAGAACGATCTATTCTACAGGCTCACAACGTGTCGCAGCGCAACACGTTGTGAGCTTGTGGATCTGCTATTTTCAGAGCGCAACACCCGATCACAACCTTAACATAAAATTATTTGTCTTTTAGTTCTATTGGATCTCTTCTCCACCAGTCCCTCCTTAAAATGTATTCTAGTTTTTCTTTTTTTTACGAAATTGTCAACATATTTAGTCATAGTCATCATAGCTTTATTTTCCGTCAGTGGAAAAAGGTATAGTTGACAGACTATTTTTCGTCAGAGTTTTAGTCGACGAAATGAACAGTGTAGAGGAATGGAGGGATGGCATGGTTGGAATGGAGGTGTGGGGTTAGATGAGGGTAGAGGGGGAGGGGGAGGGGGGCCAGACAGGATGGAAGGAGTGTGAAAATGAATGGACAACAGGTCAAAGGTCAAAGTCTTTACTCATGGAGGCAGATGGGCTTCATGTCGGGTGATAAAAACCTATAACGCATCGTCTCTTCACACTCCTGATCCCCTACTGTTCATAAAAAACTATAACGCATCGTCTCTTCACACTCCTGATCCCCTACTGTTCATTAAACCTATAACCTATAACGCATCGTCTCTTCACACTCCTGATCCCCTACTGTTCATAAAACCTATAACCTATAACGCATCGTCTCTTCATACTCCTGATCCCCTACTGTTCATTTATCCCCCCTTGAGTTTACAGAATGGAACCAAATGGACACACACATAAAGACATGCCCGGATGCCAAGGTGAAAGTGGTTGACACTTTATTTATTTATTTATTTTACCGCTGAACAAAGTATACTGTTGCTGTCGACCTCTTATCTCCATATTTTAACTATTTTATGTTTAGTGCCCTACTTGATTATACTACAGCATCATACAAAATAATCAAAAGTAGCAGATATCCAAACTCGAAACGCGTCTTTTTTAATTTGAATCTTGAAAAGTAACAGTTTTGGACTTTCTACCCGGTGGAGACGAACACTGTTTTTCTTCTTTTTCCAAATAATTAATATTTCACAGTGTATGCCTATATTTAGATTTACAATTTAGACATTTACCAGAGCGACGTACAGGCAAGTTACACAGTAGGCCTAACACACATACATCACATGTAGAGAGAGAGAGATGGGCCTCACATTGCAGCACGCTGTGAGCTTGTGGATCTGTACATTTCATGCTAATTTGTACAATGATTGGGCAGTAGGCAATAGAGTATTTCTACATTGCCATATTGATACTTTTACTTAAGTAAAACATGTGAGTAATTTCCCCACCATTGACGATATGTTTAATTTCTATACACAGGGTAGATGGAGTGCAGGAGAGCTACACTGCTGTGCTGACAGATTGCTCTCTAATTGCAAAGTCACGCTTTGACATACAGCCAGCATGTTCCATCCTGAACAGCTGCTGTGCACTTGAGCAGGGCAGCAATTGAACCTCCACCTGTTCTGTCAGTGATGTGTAAGTGGCTGTTAGGTTTAGTATACTGGAGCCGGAGGAATGTCAATTCAAAGGGGGGGGACAATTTCACACACATCAACTTCGTTGTTCGTTTTTTTGTTTCATTTTTAGTGTTTCATTTTTCAAACACGAAACACACATTTTTAGAAAAAAGATCTACAAGCTCAAAACGCGTCGCAATGCAATGTGAGTTTGCACATGGGCAATTCTGCACTATTGAAGAACGATATTGGCTATTGACAAAGACTAAAACTAAAGACATTTGACATGATGGTGATGCTTTATTAGTTGTAGTTAGTTTTGTAAACATACAATTCAGTTTCAGTTAGTTGTCATTTTGCCTTGATTAAATTTTTATGTCAGTCAAAAAAATGTTTTACCAAATACCAATTCTAGTTTTTGTTATTTTGTAACTTTTAGTTAACTATATCATGAACCCTCTGTGTTATCCTATACTACTTATCTAGACAACGATATCAGTTGTTTATATTTTGTTTATGGAAATTATTTGAAGTGAAAAGCTAATTTACACAGTAGGCCTAAACATTGGCCTATGAATGTACTGTGCATTGCATTGTTCTATTTGCAATGCTATATAGAAACGAGAGGGAGACGGACAGACAGACACAGACAGACACACAGAGAAAGTGACAGTGAACAATTGATGGGTCGGCAATAAATGACAGCCTTTAGGCATCACTCATTCTATAGACAGCACACACACACACGCACGTGCATACACACACACGCACGCGTGTACACACACACACACACACACACACACACACACACACACACAGAGAGAGAGAGAGAGCAGTTGGGTGTTGTGTGGAGGAATGTTCCCGTCAGCAGGACCCAGGTCAAAACCGGAGCTAGTACTGAACAAGTTAAATTGTTGGTACTTTTACTTTATTTGAGTAATTCCATGCGTCTTTCGATCCTTTTTCTATTTTATCTGTTATTAGTATGCCTATTATTTTGTCACCATAATTGCGTAGGTGTAGCCTATTTTTTATTCCATGCTAGCCAGACTAAATTTCACTTTAAAACACTCAACACTTATGGGGTAATCTTAACGTCTAACTCCGGCTTTTATGTGCAACCTGCAGTTTTTAAGTTGCTTGATTCAATGTTTAGATATTTGATATTCATTTTGATCAGACACGCCCATATATATGAACCTGTTTTAACTTCAAACTCCATGTTAACCGTGTTTCAAAGACTCAACTGAAAACGCACATGCTTGGTTATGGTGACTAATATTTGTTCTTCTAATGTGTATGAGGGCCACGCTTTTGTTTTGTTTACTTTTTAGCTTGTTTTTAATACATTTATGAATAAATAAATAACGTTAGGAGGTTGTGTGTGTGTGTTTGTGTGTGTCTTAGTGACTGAGAAAATTAATTTCCAAACATATTCATATAGTAGGCCTACTGCACGCACAGTTGCACACGCACGGATGCATGGGATACATGCACGCACAGTGTAGTGTATGGAGGATGTGTCCATTAGCGGGACAGTGGGGACAGTGAGTAGTGGGCATGTCAGGACATGCCCACGCAGACTAAAGACCTCCACTGTGGAAATTAAATGAGAGAGACAAGTGGAAGGGGGGGCCGGGGGGACGGACGTGGGAGTGGGATTACATCTGTGATAAGATCACAGTTTTTTTCCCCCCTGTATCATTTTGTTGTTTGTGTAATTTGATTTATATGGCAGTGTTATTAACACAGTCATGATTTATGATAAGTATGAATCAAACTTAAAGATGACTGGTTGATTGATTGATTTTGATTGATTTTTCAATAAAGGTGACTTACAATATTATTTATAGTCTGACAATCACCGTTATAAATTAACTAGTTGTCATTTGATAGCACGGTTAACAGTTTAAATGTCAGAAAATGTATTGCATAATACCAATCATACCATTTAATATATTCACAGTTGGAACTAGCACATTCTAAAAGGACATTTAAACATTGGTCTCACATCCACTCAAAATAGTCTGATGTAGTAGTCTATAATATATATTGACAAAGAGTAAAACAAAGGGCATTTCCATATGATTATGCTTACTGCCCTTTATGCCGGCTGGCATGTAGGATCTCCACTTCAGTCTGTCCTGGGCCAGCGTCTTTATAGATCCCCAGTTGTGATGCAGGGTCTTCAACTCTCCCTCCACTGTCCTACGCCAGGTGTTCTTGGGTCGGCCTCTTTTGCGTTTGCCCTCTGGTGTCCAGTGAAGAGCAGTTTTGGTGATGTCTTGTTCTCTACGTATTACATGCCACCACCTTCTCATAAGGATGGTATCCATGTTTTCTTGTTTGCACAGATCAAGAAAGTGTTGGTTGGAGATGGTCTGGGGCCAGAATATTCGTTGGATTTTCCTTAAGCTTTTGGTGTGGAAGGTTGACAGTTTGTGGAGATCATTTTTACAATTATCTTTTTCTTTATTTTAAAGTTAATTTGTTACAGTTAAAATGTTTTCTTTCTTTTATTAACACAAGTCTTCATATCCTTTCATAAGTTTAAGTTAACTATGATTTAACTCAGTTTATTTATTTTAGTCCTGTACATCAGTT
>NC_137863.1:22575113-22585113 GCF_963924005.1 Protomyctophum bolini
GCCATTAAATGGGAGCCCGTAGCCTGTTGCATATCAAACTGGGGTCTTCTCTTATGGGGGTCCCTGGCATATATTTTCTAATGGGGGTCCGCAGGCTAATGAGTGTCACTTTGGGGGTCCTTGACATGAAAAGGTTTGGGAACCACTGCAGTAGGGGGCTGCCACAGGGGACCTTGCAGGCAGCAGCAAGCTGTGTTAGGAAGCATTAGTAGACAGAGGCTGTCTGAAACCCAGTGACCCCATAAAGAGCAGTTACTGTAGTACAGTGTTTCTGTGGCCTGCTGTATGCGCTTGGTTCCAGTGAGCTACCGTGGTGTACGTGCACTCAACGTCTCCTAGACTCCTCCTGTGATGTGAGGACAAGCCTCACACACTCCACTCTACTTTAGGGGGGAAAAAACACAGCGTTTTAGTGGAACAGAGAAGTGGGAGTTGACGTAAGTCTTTGTTCCATGGAGGATCGTTTTACGCCATCATGGTGTCTTGGGTGACTTGTGGTCGGTGTGTGACCTTTTGCACGTGACCCCATGCTCCCACAGTCCCCAACGCCTCAATTATGTCCTAAAAACAGACACATTGTCTGTCTGTCTGTCTGTCTGTCTGTCTGTCTGTCTCCATTTTTGTAATGTTTATATATGTTCTTTTTGTATTGTTTTCTGCAGGACTACCGAGATGGTAAGTAGCATTCTACCGAGATGGTAACTAGCATTCTTGCTAAATCTCAACCAAATAAACGTGTAATTACATACATAAATAAATTCTTGGCATGAGAAAACATACATTTCCAAAAATGGAACAAAGCAATAAAAAAAACAATGACATGGGGATAAAGAAATGTGTGTAAACAGAGCTGTGTTCCATTGCAAACTATAATAATTGTGCATTTTCGTTCAGAAACAGTTATACATCCACATAAGAAAGGCTGGCCGTCCTCTCTCTCTCTCTCTCTCTCTCTCTCTCTCTCTCTCTCTCTCTTCATTAGTAATGTAAACATACACTAGACCATGTTCAGCACTGTGATATCAGAGGTCAGTCTACTTTCTGTCTAGACATTCGCTGTCTGAATCGAGCAGTCATTCTGTTTAATTATGCACTGCACTCACTGTGTGTGCGTGTGCGTGTGCGTGTGTGTGTGTGTGTGTGTGTGTGTGTCTGTCTGTCTGTCTGTCTGTCTGCGTGCGTGCGTGTTTGTCTGCAGAGGGGGAAAAAGTGCTCCGTAATTAGTAAGTACAAATATCAATATTGCAATATAGAAGTATACTCAGTACTCAAATAAAAATATTGGCATCAAACTGTACTAAAGTACCAAAAGTAGAAAGTAGCCTACTCATTATGCAGAATATGTTTGAAATAATAATAATAATTATTATTATTATAATAATTATAATAATTATAATAATAATTATTATTATTATTAAATAGCAGATCTACAAGCTCACAACGCGTCACATCGCAAAACATTCTGAAGCTTGTAGATAAATAATGTAATGGAGTAAAAGTACAATATTTGCCTCCGAGATATAGTGAAAATTGACTTATGTGAAAATTGACTTAAGTAGAGTCTGCCTGCCTGCCTGCCTGTCTGCCTGCCTGTCTGTCTGCCTGCCTGTCTGCCTGCCTGCCTGCCTGCCTGCCAGCCTGCCTGTCTGCCTGCCTGTCTGCCTGTCTGCCTGCCTGCCTGCCTGCCTGCCTGCCTGCCTGCCTGCCTGCCTGCCTGCCTGCCAACCACCTTAGCTCTGCTCTCGTCCCGTATCTTGGTAAGAAGAAAAGTAGGTCACAGCAAGGGGCCTCTTTAGGACACCCCAGGACACGCACGCACGCACGCACGCACGCACGCACGCACGCACGCACGTGTGATCCAAATCTACACGCTCACATGACACGGGGTAAGAGAAATATACTATTATTATGGTACTGTTGGAACCCCATACGCACGCGCACACACACACACACACACACACACACACACACACACACACACACACACACACACACACACAGTGTTGTATAACTCAGTAGTGTAAGGTGGCTAGCTGAATGAATGGGGAGAGAGGAAACAGAAGGTCTCAGGTTCAACCCCCCACCTCAGCCCACCGGTATGTGCCTCTGAGCAAGAGGTCCTGTGTGAACTAGATTTTGTTTTAATAAACTAAATCTACAAAGCGATTATAGTCACTAGATTGATTGATTGATTGATTGATTGAAATATTTACAGTTTGCAGAATTACAGTACATTTCAAGCACAAACTCAATACAAAGACTGTTAACTGTGAGTGGACTACCCAATTAAGCATTACACTTGTTTACAACAGGGTCCACCATGTTCAATTCATCAAAACATTTAGAGACATACAAATAGACACTTCTATGTAGTTAAAGAACAGAACAGGAATTCATCATAAAGGAAGCAAAAAGGGAAATGAAACATATACAGTGAGGGGAAAAGGGGGGGGGGGGCTGTGGGGGGGATTCAGATTTTACGGGGGCCAGTTTCGAATTGCAGCCGTCCGTAGGTGCCCTTGAGAGCGGTTTTGAAGGATTCAAGGGATTCACATGTCTTAATGACTGTTGGTAGGGCGTTCCATATTTTGGTGGCATAGGAGCGAAAATAATTTAGTCCCTTGTTTGTGCCGAATCTGTGTTGTACATGGTTTGTTGCACTCCCTCTGGTGTTGTGGGTGTGGACTTCGTTTACATTAAGGAAGTATTTAGACACGTACATGGGTATCTTGGTGGTGTATCGAATCTTGTGGACCAGACCCATTGCAAGATGCTGTACTCTGTCGTCGACCCTAAGCCATCCCAGCCTGTCAAAGTGGGCAGGGGTGAGGTGGGTTCGGGGGGTGAGGCCAAGTAGGAGCCTGACCAGTACCACTACAGTGGGAGTTATCAGTGCCAGTAGAAGTAAGTAGGCCTATAAATATTCAAATAAAGTAAATGTACCTCTTGTACTTGGGGACTGTGCATGAATAAATGTATTGAGTTACTTTCCAACTACTGCTGTGTTGACCTTTGACCTCTGCTGCAACATAACAGGGCAATAAAGGACAGCTGCGGTGTGTGTGTGTGCGTGTGCGTGCATGTGTGCGTGCATGTGTGTGTCATGTGTCATGTCACACTGCCTTCGTGGCTTTGGGGTGTCGTGACCGTAGACAAATAAAAACAAACATTACAACACTTAAACAAGCACTACTTTGTTCACTTTACCGGCTTTGTGTCATTCAAGTTCATCGGTGAACAGTAACTAAAAGTTGACTAAAACTGTGTGTGTGTGTCTGTCTGTGTGTGTGTGTGTGTGTGTGTGTGTGTGTGTGTGTGTGTGTGTGTGTGTGTGTGTGTGTGTGTGTGTGTGTGTGTGTGTGTGTGTGTGTGTGTGTGTGTGTGTGTGTGTGTGTGTGTGTGTGTGTGTGTGCGCGCGCGTGTGCGTGCGTGCGTGTCTGTGCAACCAGAGCACATGCATAATGTGCTTTCATCAAGCACATGTGTGTGCCGGTGTCACCTGCTGTGTCATGCAGTGAGAGAACGGTGCACATATGTGCATGAAATATGCATGTTGTGTTGAGTGTATAAGTGGTGCCATTGTGCGTGCATGTGTGCATTTGTTTACATGCATGTAGCGGTCTACATCATGTGTGCGCACAAATGTGCATTTGTGCATGGATGACAGTGTGTATAGACATTAGACACATTCAGAGACGGTCCCATGGTCCCATTTTTCTGCTACATTGAATGGGAAAGTGACTGATATTAGTCTGCTCAAACTAACATTTACCTGCTTTTTACTAACTCTAACTTTACAAAGATACCCAGAACATTGGGATGAACCTGTGTATAGTTTATGGCTGCTCCAACAGTAGTGGCAAAATTCAACTTTAGAGAGAAACAGAATGTCAAATACGAGCGCCCGCCCGAAGTTCGTTGCGTATTTAGTAGTGTAATTACAGTGGTGGTTCAGGACCTTTCACTGCTTCGTCTGAGCTGAGAGAAGGATATTGCCATCCGACCTAATCAGCAGCAGGCTGGTGAGCCAGTGCTTGCGCAACCTGGAGTGACCCGGTAAGTTACCGGGTCAGGTCACTCCAGGTTGCGCAAGCAAGCAACCGGCAGTAACAGCTCTTGATAGGGTTTGTTAGTGCCACTATGATGCTGTTACTAGACAGTACACCTCCAGGCGCTGGATAAAATTGTACATCAAAATTGCCTCAACGGTGCCTCACAGGTGGGGTATACGTACCAACAGAAGTAAAAGAAGTAATCTCATGGCATCGTTGTATGCCACTCTAAGCCAATGCATGCTTTTGAGAGGACCATAGATGGGCTACAGGGGGGTGACTGGACAGTGCACATCTTACATGTACTGAACACAGAAGCATTGGATGTCACTGTCATCCCTGTGATCCTCTGAGAGGATATGTCCAATATATTTTAATTCCCTAGCCTAGACACATCTAGAGTGGCATCTGCTGGGAAGGTGGATTTCCTCTCCTCTCTAGATCTAACAATCATGTTACTTTTTTTGACTGACTATTGTAAACGATACAGCTAGGGCCACAATGCTTATAGTACAGACAGTATGACACGATCTTTAAGAAACCCAATGTTATTCTCCATAGATGTCGATCTGACTTCAACAAAACACTCATCCATCAACTATTTTGATGACTTCTGAGAGACTACCACAAAAGACATGTATCATTTTGTTTGAAAACGGCAGATCAACACATTTTTCAAGCACTTGATTCTTCATTAAAGCTGCACTATGTAACTTCCCTCTTCTACCCTGCATTTGAACCCAGATTCCAGATCAAGTGCTGAATAGTTATTTATTTTTTATTTTTTATTGAGCTAATAGAGCCTGCCTCATTACTCAAGGGATAAATTGAATCTTTAGTTGACCATCAGGTCAACATTGGTGTCAGATCCAGTGTCTATAGGTGAGACATGACCTTCAACACAAACTAAATGTCTCAATAGAGAGCAGGGAGACAAAATACAGCTATCCCAATTATATAAGTTGTATTAGTAACAAACTACAGACTGGACACAATTATATAAGTTGTATTGTAGTAACAAACTACCATACAGACTGGACACAATTATATAAGTTGTATTGTAGTAACAAACTACCATACAGACTGGACACAATTATATTATATTCACAAAAAGGTAACATAGTGCCGCTTTAATGTAATTAATAAGAATGAAAACAAAAAGAATCAAATGCGTCTTAAAAAAACAAGCAATGAGGATTGAGGAGACAGAGAGAGAGAAATGGAGAGAAAGAGATGCACTTATTTCAGTAGCCTGCTTACATTGTAATGCTGAGAGAAGTATATTGAAATACCTGGAATGTCATGTACTGTAGTTACAGTGAGGTAAGCATCAGTATCCATGATGTCATGTACTGTAGTTACAGTGAGGTAAGCATCAGTATCCATGTGGGGCTCCGAGGGAACACGGAACGCATGCCGCTGCATCTAGCGTGAAATAAAAATGTATTCAAATTAAAAAATGAAACTATTACTAACTGAAACAGTATTGTGTGTTTACAAAACTAACTAAAAGCACAGAGAAAATGTCCTTAGTTGTAGTCTTTGTCAAAAATCTTCAAACACAGCACAAATAGCAAGTTTTTGCAGTTTTGCTATTATTCTATGGCCGTGTTGAATCTCACCCCTGACTAATCCACATAATGCACATATCAAAAAAAAAGGAAAAAGAAATTGACACCGACACTAAAATGAATTGAAAGCTTAACTAAAAACTAAACCTTTTCACAAAATGAAAAACTAAATTAAACTGCCAAACCGATCACAGCTAAACTGAAATCGAAAACATGAAGTCAAAACGAAGTCATAACTAAAAACAAATTAAAAACTAATTAAAAACTACTACTAATAATAATAAACCATGGTCCACAGACAAGGTTTAGGCTGGCTGACTCAGCCAGATACTTGGTAGTCAAATGACTCCCAGCCTTCTTCTCGTCTGTAAAAGTCATTGCTCTATTCTCATGCTACCAATAACAACCTGTCTCCCATCTCGACTTCCCTCTTCAGGCTCTCATCACTACATCTTATCTTCATTATACTTTCAACACAGTGAAAAACGCACGCAAACACGCACACACGCACACACACACACATCTAGTGGTACTGTAGGTCGCTATGACCCATGTGATGTGGACTCCATCTATGTCATCCTGTCCCCATGCATCATGCTGTTCTTAATATAGCAGCCTCAAACAGTCCTGAGTCACCTCTTTATTCAGCGCTCTGCTCATTAGCTTACATACTGTATGACCTAGTGTTGAGTTTGACAGAAATGTTTGATTTAGTTTTAGTCATAGTCTTCTCGATAAAATGTATTCTATTTTTAGTTTACTAAATATCATACGATTTTAGTCGCCTAAAACTACAGTTTATTTTGTCGACAAAGATGCATTTTGTCAGTGCCTTGATGGCGATGCAATGTCCTGATTTTACACTAGTCTGCATGCTGATAATAGCCGATGTACAAGCTCACAATGCATCGCAGCATGACGCATTGTGTGCTTGTAGATCTGCTATTTACAACCAAACATAACATGAGCTGGCTTTTTGTTCTATACGACCTCTCTTCAACTATGGTCCCGAGCTCCCTAACATTTTAGTCATATTTAGTCATATTGTTATCATAGCTTAGTTTTCATTTCGTTTTTTGTTTTTAACGTTTTTCAGGCCAAGGACACCTTAGCTGAGAGAGACGAAGCACAGACCTCCTGCTGCACACAGTGTTGTATAAAATAGAAGCTCATGTCAAACGCCACGCATCCATGTTGTTGTTTCTCCATTAATAGCGTGTGTCCGAGTGAGACACACAGACACACACAGACACACACACACACACACACACACACACACACAAAGCGTACATTATGAATGAAGGCGGACAGCGATGTGTCTCTGGCCAGTTGGCCACTGACCGTGTTTTGTCCGTGCTGGACAGGTTGCTTGTGACTGAGAAGATAATCCAAGTGGTACCGCAGTTGTAGAGAATGGAGGAAAGGCCCGCTGTGATTGGCCAGTATCGAACAGCCACAGAGCTTGGTTGAAAACGCAGAGGTAATGTCAGTGGCGTACCACTGCCACAAACCACAGGCGTGAACGGCACATGCATACGTCACAAAGTGTATGACTTGGCCACCGGTGTGGAATTCTCTCAAATGTAATAATAGATTGTATTGTGGATTAAACTTTTTCATCGATTTTTCGCCAGTGCTGTGTAAATGTTTATTTGTTTACACATTATCTTTTCCTTTAATATGTTGGATTCCTTTTGATGTGTATTTTCAGAAAGCCCTCAATGCTTTGCCGATCTACAAGCTCACAACAACATGTACACTTCTTGGGCTTTAGGCTTACTGTTAAAAATGCCCCTAATTGTTTTTAAAACAGCATTCATGAAATTGCTGTCATCACAAAATATAGTAATGTAAACGTGTGTGCGTGCGTGTGCCATGTGTAACATGTGTCAGTGTGTTAAGGCGGTGTGAAGGCTGTCCTCATGGAAGCTGTAGTGTTTACACTCTGTGGAGAAACTGGCATGGCTTGTGCATGTCTTTGATTTAAACCCACTGGTGGTACAAGTACTCCACATTCTTACTCAAGTAATAGTAGCAAAATAAGTACTCTAGACCACGCCTACTAATTATAAATAATTCCCAACACCTACCATGCTTTGTTTTGGTTCCCCCAATCCCCATTTAAATGCTGAATCGAGTATAACTACTAGTTTAGTCTCGTCAGTCGCTGAGTTGAAATAAAATATATCGATATACCAAAGAAATTATTCCTATAAGCTAAATGGTGCCGCATCAAGGGTTTTATTGGGTAGGGCCTAAAGTTATGATGCCCTAGCTTGATCTCCGGGGAGTTCTTTTGGTCTTCGGTACGGCCATTGGTTCCGGTCGCCTGATGACTACAACCAGTGACTACAACATGACGTAAGCTCGCGACCAGATCAGAAACCCGAAGATGGTATTGATCCCAGGCTCAGTGGCGTGCACAGATAGACACTAGGGGGTGTTCCCTCTGGACAAATGTGCCCTTTTGTACATACTGTACACTGTGAACGCAACATACACATAAGTCAAATTATTTACATGAAAAAAGCTATAAGCAATATAGAACGTCTATCACGTGCATTAGCAGGGTCCAGATTTCTTACCCAATCAGGGTTCGTTTTTCCAGGCTCGAGTCGTTCGCTGGTTGGAGACTGGAGATGACCGACGTCACTTTCTTTGTTACGCTGATTGGCTGAAAAAGGTTGTCTGTCAACACTGTATTCCCGCAGCCAACCATGCATTAGCAGGGTCCAGACTCTTCTGCACAAATTAATGAATAGAAATGCAATTTCAAGGGTGAGTGGTTAACCAGGCTACCAAAATCCCAGGAGTGGATAGAGTGGATCATATATTTCATAGAATCATATAATTGGGAGATCTAAAGGGAAGAGGTCCTTTGACGAATGACTGTGAGCTTCAGTTCTTGACCATTTCCCATGACCCTCTACCATATTGCCGAATTCCGTAGAAGGCAACAGCACAGAACTGCCAGAACTACTAAAGTGGCACCTGAAAAAAAACTGTAGGAAAACAATAGGGGTTTGGGCCCTAATAATAATATAAAAATATAGCTGAAAGCAATATGGGGTCAAGCCATAAAAGCAATACATCAATGAAGAAAAAAATCTACACGCAGTATAGCTTTAGTATAGTATGCATAGAAACACTTGAGAAAATTTGAGAGAAAGAAGACCACTCGATTAACAAATTATCGCATTAAATATAGCTGGTTGGAGACTGGAGATGATGTCACTATTTTGTTATGATGATGGGCTGAAGGGGTTGTCTGTCAATGCTGTGACCGTACCGATTTTTCTCAATAAAAGCTCTCGTAGCCTGTAGCTTTTATTGAGAAAAATCGGTTTGAGGGGAAAGGAAGTTGTCGCCCCGTTGTTCCTGCCTGTCGACTACAAAACAATATTACAACATGACGTAACGATATCATCCGCTCCCGACAGGATCATATACCCTACATGAAATAGTGCCCAGGCTAGCATTGCGCAGCGAACCATGCATTGGTAGGGTCCAGACTCCACACAAATGAATTCAAGGGTAAACCAGGCTACAAAAGTCTTTTTTGACGTCGTCAAGAGTAGATCGAGCAAATCATATAATTAACTCATTGGGAGATCTAAAGGTTATTATTATTATTATGGTTATTGTATTGTATTGTATTATAAGCATGTGTTGTATAGAGAATATAGGTTGCTACCTTCAGGAAGGAGATATGGTGTACCAGCATACAACAAGGTCAGACTAAAGAGGTCCTTTGTCTACCAGCCGACCTTGAGGCTCAATCAGGAGATGTAGTAGCCACAGGATAATCTAAGCGGTGGATATTGCTCATGTCTTTATGTATGTAAATTGTCTTGTTCTCTGTGTTTTGTATATGTTCTGCATACCTGGCTGCTTGTGTCGCAAGACAAATTTCAGTGTGAACTGACAATAAAGTAATATATCATATCATATCATATATCGTATTGGGGGTGGGGAGGAGGGTGGAGCGAGGGTCACGAGACACGGCCAAAGCATTTCTGGGGGTCCCCAGCCAACAACGTTGAGAACCCCTCCCCGTCTTACAGGAACCCCACTATAACAAAAACCATACGGTGATCGTCGACTACACATGGCTTCTCATATAGCTCCTGGAGAGAGCCCTCGGCCATCCGTGTCCCCCATAGAGTAATAAAGGATAGAGGGCAGACTGTCCCGCCCCCTGCTATTCATTTTGATGGAAGTTTCTCAGTGGCGTTTTGAAGCACCCGGAAGAACGCTCTACATCCGCATGTTTTCGATTCGGGCACTAAAACAATGGTGCCCAAAATGCGGAGGTGCTCAATGTTAAACCTCAGCTGCACGGGGTTTCCTCGTGCTAAATGCAGGGGCCGCCTGCAA
>NC_137863.1:22590113-22605113 GCF_963924005.1 Protomyctophum bolini
GAAGAGCTGAGGCATGCTACACATTACGCTACACATTAACCCATGAAGAGCTGAGGCATGCTACACATTACGCTACACATTAACCCATGAAGAGCTGAGGCATGCTACACATTACGCTACACCTTAACCCATGAAGAGCTGAGGCATGCTACACATTACGCTACACGTTAACCCATGAAGAGCTGAGGCATGCTACACATTACGCTACACATTAACCCATGAAGAGCTGAGGCATGCTACACATTACGCTACACATTAACCCATGAAGAGCTGAGGCATGCTACACATTACGCTACACCTTAACCCATGAAGAGCTGAGACATGCTACACATTACGCTACACCTTAACCCATGAAGAGCTGAGGCATGCTACACATTACGCTACACATTAACCCATGAAGAGCTGAGGCATGCTACACATTACGCTACACCTTACGCTACACATTAACCCATGAAGAGCTGAGGCATGCTACACATTACGCTACGCTACACATTAACCGACCCACCGACCCACCATCCCCCCCCCCCCCCCCCCCCACACACACACACACAAGTGAGGGATCACTTCCTGGTTATGTCGAGGGATCTTTTTTAAATCGAATTTATAGAATCATTATTATATAAATTACTTTATAATTAATCATAGATAGTTTACATAAAGTCATGCTGAAATGCTGAGAGACACGAGCACTGTTGACAACACAGCTCTTTCTGTTGGTGACCAACGGCTCTGTTCACTGTTTATACAGAGATAGAGAGAGAGAGAGAGAGAGAGAGAGAGAGAGAGAGAGAGAAAATGAATTGACCACAGACCTCTAGTGGTGGAACTATGACCTTATTAAATTCACACGCGCATGCACGCATGCACACACACGTGCACACACACGTGCACACACACACACAAAATGGTCCCTGGAAATGAAAGAGGTTGACAGGTTCAGGCATATCTGATACTGTTTTTGTGTGCGTGCGTACGGATGCCAAACAGCTTATTATGCTAGATGTTGCTATTGACTCTTTGTGTGTGTGTGTGTGTGTGTGTGTGTGTGGGGGGGGTGGGGGGGGGGGGGGTACCTGGGGGCTCTGTTAGAGTGGGATGCTATGGGGAGACACACAGCCTCTCCCCTCTCTCGGAGAAAATAAATTACTTGATAAAAACAGAGTGACTGACAGACTGAGGCGTGTGGGAAAATGAAGGCCTGTCCCTCTGATAAGATTAATGAAAACAGCCTCTTAAGTACATGTATTTAGTTACTTTCCACCAATGCTATAGCCAAACCCAGGCTCAGACACGTGTGGCATACATTTAACTCACAATAACACACAGACTGGTGAACTTGACCCACACACGCACGCACGTATGTGTACGCGCACACACACGTACACACACACACACACACACACACACACACACACACACACACACACACACACACACACACAGAGCGTTGTTGTTGTTTGTTGTTGTTCCATTTTCCCGCCAAATCTGGCCTCTGGCAGGTCGTGCGTGACAGCACATTCCCGGCCTTTCAGAGGTCCCTCGTCATGGCGACCAAGTCCTTCGCCATGACAACAGACTGTCTTATGTTGCCTACGCACCACATGAGAGTACACGCACGCGCGCACACGCACACGCACACGCACACGCACACACACAGACACACACACACACACACACACACTAGCAATAATAGGTTAGGAAGTATGAAGGACAGAAGACATACTGTACAGTACATCAGCTACAGTTATGTCATCAGCAGCAGATTAGTGAGATGAACTGAGTTCATAGAGATGTATTCTACATTGACCTTATCTAACCTACTATATGAGGGATCGTGAGGCTATAGTGCCAGTGTAATGCGCCATAAACGCAGAAGAAGAGACCACTTTCGCCCGACCCGGAAGTGATAGCCCTCCATATTTGAGCCACATCCTCATTCTAGGCTGTGTATCAACACACGATGGACTAACTTTCTTAGCGCAATGAAGGATTAGGGTTTTATAAGGTCCCAAAGATCGCTTTGTTTCATTTTGAGGAGAAAAAGGACTATTAAGCCTTATTTAACTATTAAATAAATGTGCCCATGTAGCGATTTGCAGCTTCAGAGCCCATTTCAAGGTGTCACGGCGCCATCTTGGATAGTGCTACATATAATAGCATGTAGCCAAAAGACCCTTTGGAGGATGATTACATCTAACGCTCCGTCAAAAACACAATCTTTGGTTAGGATTGGAATCATTGAATTAGATTGAGAGTTATTCACGTGTAGACTGGTGCGCTCTGTTATGAAACGATTAATGTTGCGTCTTTTGATTAATCTCCGTCCTGGGCGATGAGCGTAATTATTTGACAGGGCAGAGATCTCCGTCTTGGCCGCTCAGAGTGTTAAACAGAACATGTGTAGGCATACATACAGTACCTGAAATGTGTACAAGAAGTCTACGCATAGAGAATGTAGAAGAATTGTTATTTTGATCAATGTTTGCTAATTTGCTTGTTATCGCTCCTAATGGTACCACATCAATACAACAATATTCTACGTTTTGGGTCTGAGAGGCTAAATCTCATCAAATGGTGGTCCGTGGCTCAAATGCTGAATAAATATTGGGCCTTGATATGAAAACCACTGCTGTATGTGGTCTTTATTGATAGTATCAAGTGAAGACTGACAGGAAAGAGGGAGAGAGAGAAGGGGAGAGACATGCAGCAAAGGTGAACGGGACTCGAACACGCAACGTGCTGTCAGGCCAAGGCCTATGTGGCATGCGCCTGGACCACTTGGCCAGTGGGCGCCCAACAGACTGACAATAGACTTACAGTAGGTTTTATCAACATAATTACATCTATCCAGTCACGTTTTCAGCAAAGACTTCATATAATCCGCAAATCTGTTGCTCCTCATCTTCTATTATTATTGTACAAAAGCATTATTCAACCTGTTCTGTTCCACATGTTTCTACAACATACTGCCCATGCCTAACAGAAACAAACTTTTCAGCATTACCCGTATTGCTTCCAAGATTACCGGACTTCCCACACCAACACTTTCTGATATGAACAATAAGGCCATCAAACGGCTAGCACTCTAAATATCAAATGACATCCTCTGTATCGCTTCTTCAACCTCATGCCATCAGGACAAAGATACAGAACCTTACCATGGAAAAAGGTTCGTTTCAGTAGGAGTTTTGTCCCCTCAGCCATCGCGGCAATAAACAAACTGCCCCACCGATAGGATGGTTCTGTACACAGTGGGGACCTCATGTTTTTGTATTGTCTTGGTGTAATGTTTTTCTGTACTACCGGTATGTGTTGTTTTTGTTGTTGGTGTTGAATAGACCTGTGAAGATGAATATTCTTCGGGACAATAAAGATTATTATTATTTTTTTTTTTAACTACATGAGATAATGCACTCACCCTTAATGGACATACTTGTTTGTTTAATTTATATGTAATGCCTATTCTGAAGGCCGTGCATTTCATATCCTGTGAATTACACGTTTCTCATGATATTTGCTTGCGTGGAATGTATATATATAAATCTTGTTAGTCATTGGGTGGTGTTGATATATGAGCCGGACAGATATGGACTGTGATATGAAAACAATTTATGAGCTGCTGATCTGCAGTGTTCCACACGACAAATCATCTCAGATTGAACCGATAATAGCCTATAAACATGAACATGCACGCGCACACACACACACACACACACACACACACACACACACACACACACACACACACACACACACACACACACACACACACACACACACACACACACACACACGTTTGTATTACCATACTTGTGAGGAAATTTCAATTTTAGAACACCATTGAAATTAGCCCCCCAGTACCAGTCTTGACGTTTTTCTATGGAGAATTACAATGGGTCATCTTAGAATCGTCTCATATAACAATCGAGGTCCAAATATAAACAAACTCTCTCTGCGATACTGTCAGGGAGGTGGCTCTGTATCGTTAATCAGTCACTCATATTTTAATACAGTGTTTCTGCCGAAAATGTAATTCGGCAGCATTAGTTATCTCTCCATCCGTTCAATGCTTCATATCCATATCAAACTGCCATGCTCATTTGTTTATTTGTGGAAAACAGTTCTTATTTGACGCAATATAAATAAAGTCGATACAAATTCAGAATGGGGGGTAAGAACACGACCCAGGTAGGATGTGTATTGTGTGTATTACTCAGACATCGCTGCTAATTACAGATCAGCAGATCAGCTATTTTTCGATGTATGACACCGGGGTCCGGCACGCAGCTTAGTATGATTTAGGCATACAGTAGGTCCAACACTTAACCCCTAAATCTAAATTATACGTCTCTAATCCTAAACCTAACCGAACCAAATATTTTTCTCATTGTAAACTATATCGCTAAATTAACTATATTTTTTCCTTGTGAGGACCAGGAAAAGTATCCTCACAATGTCTAATTCTCATTTGGTACTCACACGCACGCAAACGCACACACACACACACACACACACACACACACACACAACGCTGAGCCAACACTGTGTCAATATGCAGGATCAGTCTGTGAAAACAAAAGCTCTCCTACCAACACATTATTATACCAGTCTGACTGGATGTACATATCATGACTAAACATAATGGATACCCAACAGAGGTGGAAAGAAGTGCTCCCATTTACTTAAAGTACCAAAAGTAGAAAGAAAGCGGATACATTGTGTCGTGTTACGTAAAATATACATTATCATCAGCGGTCATTCATTCTAACTTCTGTGTATGGAGTCATAAAGTGGAGTGTTTTATCACAGGGCAAACGCATGCAACAGTCCACTGGAAGCACATTTACACAGTTTGCCGTTTCAAAGGCTGGTCCCGACGATGAAACACCAATATGTACAGTACCTTTTATCACCGCGTTTCCTCAATAAAACAACACAATGACACACTCTAAATTGAGGGCAACTTGACTGGTGAACGCATTTAGGTTTCAGTCTTACTGCATATGTCACCATAAAGGTTATCTGATGTGGACGTAGATCAAACAGTGCCCGACAAGAGGACATTTCCTACTTTGAAGTAGTGATGTCTAATCTCAAAATAAACAAAGTCACCGATGGCGGGTAGTGAGTGACCAGGTACTGAACGGTGCTGTGACCCGCGGAAAGTTGACACTTTTTTTTGTGCCTGGGAGCCAGAGCAGTGGTTCTCAAACCTTTTTGTGTCAAGGTCATCAGTGAGCTGGATGCAATCCTACCTGGAGGGGAGAACAGATGGTGGAGGTGAACGGAACACTGTCCCACCCCCCCTCCCAGTGAGCTGTGGCGTTCCACAAGGAAGCATACTAGGGCCTTTACTGTTCCTAATATATGTAAACGACATGACATCAGCTTGTGACTGCAACTTGTTCCTGGTTCACCTGGCAGGTGACTCAGCACTGCTGGTCTCGGACAGGAACAAACTGCAGGTTGAAAAGGCCCTCAGCTCTGAACTCGGTAGAATCTGCACCTGGCTCACTGATAACAAACTATCCTTACACCTGGGAAAAACTGAATCCATTCTCAAAGAAGATTTCTTTACAGGATCTCCTCACTGGTCAACAAAAACACCTTGAAGACCATAACAGCATCCCTTAAAACAAGGCTCCAGACTTCCCAAAACAAACTGGTCAGGCTCATACTTAGCCTCACCCCCCGAACCCACCTCACCCCTGCCCACTTTGACAGGCTGGAATGGCTTAGGGTCGACGACAGAGTACGGTATCTTGCAATGGGTCTGGTCCACAAGATTCGATACACCACCAAGATACCCATGTACCTGTCTAAATACTTCCTTAATGTTAACAAAGTCCACACCCACAACACCAGAGGGAGTGCAACAAACCATGTGCAACCCAGATTCGGCACAAACAAGGGACTAAATTATTTTCACTCCTATGCCACCAAAATGTGGAATGCCCTACCAACAGTCATTAAGATATGCGAATCCCATGACTCCTTCAAAACCGCTCTCAAAGGGCACCTACGGACGGCTGCAATTCGAAACTGGCCCCCGTAAATTCGGAATCCCCCCCCACCCCTTTTTCCCCTCACTGTATATGTTTCTTTTCCCTTTTTACCTCCTTTATGATGAATTCCTGTTCTGTTCTTTGGCTATATAGAAGTGTCTATTTGTATACGTCTACTCTCTAAATGTTTTGATGAATTGAACAAGGTGGACCCTCTTGTAAACAAGTGTAATGCTTTATTGGGTCGTCATGAATCAATGAATCAAAATGATGTTAAAGAAAATAGCAGATGTACAAGCTCGTAGCAGAGTGACTCACTGTGAACTTTCTGCTATTTGTGAATAGCCGACGTAAAATATTTGATAAAGTGGTTAATATGATTGTGATTCTGTAGTAAGAATCACTGTATGCCCACTGGGACAGACAGACAGACAGACACATGAATCTACAGTAGGCTACACACTGCACGTGCTACAACAGTTTTCTCGTCAAAGAGCCTTATTGACCATCAATGCAGCCAATGTAATGTATGTAATGTACAGTATGTAAGTGTTTCTTCCCAGCTGAAAACACAAGGCTCGACTAAAACGCGCTTCCAAATGACCAACAAGCAGAACATAATTTCAACACTAAGTGCAGAATGCTGCAGTGCCTTGTCACCAGTGGTGGAAAAAGTACTTTTTATTTAAGTAAAAGTATCAATAATGCAATATAGAAATACCAATACCAAAGTACCAAAAGTAAAAGTACGAATGTCCAGTTTTGAAATATATAATAAACGTTTGAGAATAGGATAGGGCCTATACAAGCTCATGCATCGCATCGCAACGCATTGTGAGCTTGTAGATTGGCTATTTTCAAATGGCTGAAATGTACAGTATATCGACCTGAAGTAGTTCATGTACGTTTTGTAATAATAATCCAAATCCAAGTAAAAGTATTGGAAATTGGAAATACTCTAATACCTCAAATTTGTACTTAAGTACAGTATTTGAGTACATACGGTTACTTTACGCCACTGCTTGTCACACTCCTCGTGTTTGGAGCATAGTGTAAAAAAAGGCGACTCTCCCACTGAAAAACATGAGTAAAAAGAGGATACGCAGCCTAACTATATACTGTACCCGTGGAAATATACGAAGGTAACTACTTCACAGCTGTTGTCGGATCTATTGTTCGGGATATAAAAGATGTTATTTTAACAAGGTTACCAGTTAAGTCCCACTTCCTGGTCCCTAGGCTGGGGTGGTTGACACAGCGGGAATGTTTGTCTAAGGTTAGGACTGACTTCCCTGTTGACTTTCCCATAAGCTACAGCGATGCTAACCTAAAGAGCAACCCAAGGCTGCACACATTCTAGGACAGTGGTTCCCAAACCTGACCACGACAAGGACCCCCAAATTGACACTAATTAGCCCGCGGACCACCACCATTTGAAAAGCTATGCCTACAGGGACCCCCATAAGTGAAGATTTTTATGGCTATAGGCGGCGGGTGTGTAAGGCTAGGGAAGGCTTAGCCTTCCCAAAAATTATGCTGGGTATTTTTTTTAAATATATATAATATATAATATATGTGCGGCATTGTGCGCAGCATTATATAGAAGGCTATTGTGTGTGTGTGTGTGTGTGTGTGTGTGTGTGTGTGTGTGTTGTCGCTGCTCCCTGGTGATCGCTGATCGGGTATAGGTAGGCTATACAGCAACTGGCCTAATCAGCATATGATTGGCTACTATTGGTATATATGTCTGTAAACCTCGTCCTTCCAGTCGCTTTGTAGCAAACAGTAGCGCGCACTGGTTTGTTTTGGGAAACAGCAAAACGCAAAATGTATTTTTCTAGGCAAAGTGAAAGTCGGCTGTCAGAACTCAGCACCACCAGTGCCCGCACGGTTCACAGTTCACACCACTGCAGCAACAATGACACGTTCTGCGGAGTGGCTGCTGTCTCTGTGCCGTCTGTGAAGAGTCATGAGCCGGGACTCCCGGGAGGGGCAGCAACACCGCCGGGTAATCTACACAGACTAGTGAGACTACACACTGACTCGAGAAAAGACCCATATCGTCCAAAATATACAGTATATATTTTGGCTGATCAGTCGTTGTCTGTGTATAGGCTAATTCATTGGTAAAAGTATGCTAAATAACTAATTTTTAGACCATTTTGGAAATAAATAAATAAATCCGCAGCGGTGGCCTCACTCTTAGAGTTACAGACCATTTGGTTCCAAACTATCATTTATCTGGGGACCCCCTGGAACTCCCTCAAGGACCCCTGGGGGTCCACAGACCCCACTTTGGGAACCACTGACCTAAAGAGCAACCGAAGGCTACACACATTCCTTCACCACAAACTGGGATGTGGACTGCTGTTGATTTACAGCAAATGTTGATTTAGTTTTAATCAGTTTTTTGAATAAAATTCCAATTAGTTTTATTCATATTGTCGTCATCTGAAATGTTTTCGTAGTTGACTACCATGAGATTTTAGTAGACTATGCTGCGACTATGTTGCATGCTGAATATAGCCAATCTACAAGCTCACAACGTGGTACAGAACCCAAGTGCCAGCAAACATAAAATGACTTGTCTTTTAGTTCTACTGGATCTCTTCTGCACTAGTGAAGTCCCTCCCTAACATTATAGTTGTAGTCATTATAGCTATACGTTTTTATCGGTTCGTTTTTGTCAATGAAAAAAGGTAGTCGATTAACATTTTTCGTCATAGTTTTAGCAGACGGAATTAACACTGACGTGGATAAAATGAATGATGCATAACATTCACTTACTTTATGAATGTTTCATAAAATGCTCTCATGTTTGGTGAGAAGCCAGTCGGCTGTTGACTGGTTAATAGAGGCCAGACTGAGATGGTTTGATCATGTACAGAGGAGGGATAGTGAGTATATCGGTGGAAGGATGGTGCTGAGGTTGGAACTGCCAGGCAGGAGGCCTAGAGGAAGACCACAGAGGAGATGTATGGATGCAGTGAAAGAGCACATGAAGTTTGTTGGTGTGAGAGAAGAGGAGGCAGAGGACAGGTTGATCTGACCTCAACAAACCCTGTACACTCAAGACACACTCCATATATGGCCAGTACAGAATTCATTACATATGTTGATCTGACCTCATCAAACCCTGTACACTCAAGACACGCTCCATATATGGCCAGTACAGAATTCATTCCATATGTTGATCTGACCTCATCAAACCCTGTACACTCAAGACACGCTCCATATATGGCCAGTACAGAATTCATTCCATATGTTGACCCCCCATGCCAAACGCCAGCGCTCGCCCAGCAGTCTGCGTGACCTCGCCCTAAAGGCTGAGGTCGCTTCTCGCCCTCTGGGCGTCTTACTGGTATTATATATTTTAAATATATATATATTGTAAAACAGTAATACATATAACAAGTAAGACGCGCAAACGCGGGAAGCGAACGCAGCTCGTACATATTTGGGTTTTGGACGTATAGCTGCTTTGGGGACTCCTTATATGGTTATGGCTGAGTCATGGTGACGTAACAGCGGGACAGACAGACAGACATGATCTGTTAGGTCTCATAGTTAGTGCTCACTGCGTTCGCAATCACTGCGTTCGCAATAAAACGGATGTTTAAAGATGCTCTGTTTGCATTTGCTGGCAGAATGCCCTACACTGGCCTGGGCCGAGGCTCAGTGGTCCAGGCACCTTGGCTGGTAATCCAGTCTGGCAGTGTGCTGCGGGTTCGACTCCCGATCCTGACAGCCTTTACTGCATGTCTTCCCCCCATCTCTCTCCCCATTTCCTGTCAGCCTACTGTCTGTCCCTCCATAAAAAATATAAAATAAAGGCGAAAGCCACAAAAAAACATTTAAAGAATGCCCTACACTGTCTGTCTCTCAGCTGTCCTACTGTCTGTCTCTCCTACACTGTCTGTCTCTCCTATATACTGTCTGTCTCTCAGCTGTCCTACTGTCTGTCTCTCCTACACTGTCTGTCTCTCCTATATACTGTCTGTCTCTCAGCTGTCCTACTGTCTGTCTCTCCTACACTGTCTGTCTCTCCTATATACTGTCTGTCTCTCAGCTGTCCTACTGTCTGTCTCTCCTACACTGTTTCCCTCTCAGCTGTCCTACTGTCTGTCTCACACTGTCCCTGAAGATGATTTGTCATCACTGGCAATGCGAGGCTAAAAATACACCAGTGATGCTGTGAGAGAGAGAGAGAGAGAGAGAGAGAGAGAGAGAGAGATAATGAGAATATTGCATCTATGTTGTCAAAGTTATTCTAGGTGTGCGCGCGTGCGTAGTCTGCGTACCGCTTTGTGTTCCAGTAAACGGCTGCTCTGACCTCATCATCAACTCCCTCCATCACGACTTCTAGGCTGATGTCACGCTGTAGGGTGATGATGTCATCATGGTACTGTATAGGAGGAGGTACCAGGGAAACACACAACCAGAGATCATTTAGAAAAACCTATTGTATTTTGCATCTGGGGTGACAGAACACCTTGTAGATATCCCGGAGCTCGGCTCGGCACACGGCTCGGCACGCGCACACGCACGCGCACACGCACACGCACACGCACACGCACACGCACACGCACACGCACGCACACACACACACACACACACACACACACACACACACACACACACACACACACACACACACACACACACACACACACACACACACACACACACACACACACACACACACACACACACACACACACACACACCACTTCCCTCTCAAATAAAGATATGACAGTCAATTTGTTGATGTGCTGTCCGGAGTTTGGGATATGCATATACATTATTAAGTAATGCAGGTGTAATTTAACACTTTAACACTCTCCATCATGGACCACCTGGAACCCAGGTACCATTGGTTAAGAACCGCTGAAGTAGGGCATTTACAAAGAAAGAAACAGATAAGAGGTTTCTGCCCGACAGCAACAGTAATATCATCTGCAGGTGTTTGGGTTGTCTTTATCAGATAGTGTTTTATTAGCAGCTTGTATCTCTGACAGTGTGTGACTCACACAGTGTGGTGACTCTCTATTTCTGCTCCCATTGTCACCTGCTGTATGTAGTGTGGGACTCTGCGTGGTGACACATACCTCACAGCAGCGGCATGGGGACAAAGTCGCTCTCTTTCTCTAGCACCGACACACACACACACACACACACACACACACACACACACACACACACACACACACACACACACACGTAAGGTGGCAGAGAAATATCAATTTCTGACAGAGCCGGGAGTCATAACAATGGCTGGATGAATCATAAAGGGAAACTACTGCCTTTGCACTTAAATGCAATTGCTCTGATGTAACCTGCATGAGACAATGTAAATACATAGCCTTCAATATATCTATTGTGTGGTGAAAAATAAATCCTATGTATTTCTGCCACAAAATGTGTACACCCATGACATGTGTGGTTTAAATCAATTGTAACAGATATGCACTATACGTATATGGATCATAATTCCAATACAATAAAAAATACTACTGAGCATTATAATGTCTTTCTAAAGGCGGATACGTATAAACTTGATTCGGAAGTAGTGATTCACAATCAGTGGCAGCTACGGGCGGGATCTTGGCATTTGCGGGGGTTGTTTACTTTCCTGCTGGCGCATACCATACGTCTCTTCCATCTGTCCTCTTCTCTCACACCAACTAACTTCATGTCCTCGTTCACTGGTCTCTAGGCCTCCTGCCTGGCAGTTCAACCTCAACATCCTTCCTACCGATATACTCACTATCCCTCCTCTGTACGTGTCCAGACCATCTCAGTGTGGCCTCTCTGGCTTTATCTCCAAAACATCTGACATATGCTGGACAGTGCATGATGAACTCGTTCCTGATCCTATCCATCCTTGTTACTCCCAGCGAGAACCTCAACATTTTAGTTTCTGCTACATCCAGCTCCGCTTCCTGTCTTTTCCTCAGTGCAACTGTCTCTAAACCATACAACATAGCTGTCTGTCTCTAAACCATAAAACATAGCTGGTCTCACCACCGTCTTGCACACCTTCCCTGTCATTCTTGCTGATACTTTCCTATCACACATCACACCTGATACTTTGCTCCACCCATTCCAATTTCCAACCTGCTTGCACTCATTTCTTCACCTCTTTTCCACACTCTCCATTGCTCTGAAATGTTGAACCTATAAGTACTTAAAGTCCTCCACCTACTCCCTGTAACCTCACTGCTCCACTTGGGTTCCTCTCATTCACACACATGTATTCTGTCTTGCTGCGGTTAACCTTCATTCATCTCCTTTCCAGGGCATATTTCCACCTCTCTAGATTGTCCTCTACATGCTCACCACTCTCACTATCACAATGTCATCTGCAAACATGGTCCATGGGGATTCCCGTCTAACCTCATCTGTTAGCCTGCCCATCACCATGGCCACCCGTCTAACCTCATCTGTTACGCCAGGGCTCCACTGGGCGCGTTTGGGCGCGTTGCGTCTCCGACGCGTGCGTCAAAAAAACGAACCGGTTCAATTTTAATGGTGACGCACGCACGCGGCACGCACGCACAACGCGGGCAGTGGAGCCACCCTTCATTGATTCAAAAGGGAACATTCTGTGACGGTGACAATGACGCGACGCAGACACGCCCAGTGGAGCCCTGGCGTTAGCCTGTCCATCACCATGGCCACCCGTCTAACCTCATCTGTTAGCATGTCCAACTTCACCTCACCACTGTCTTACAACTTCACCTCACCACTGTCTTACAACTTCACCTCACCACTGTCTTACAACTTCCTGAACCACTCTGACATACTTCTCTGTCACTCCACTGTTTCCACAAAAAGCTGATTTGTTCAGACACATACAGTATGATGTAAATTCTCCTTTCATTGTCAATGGCAAATGTGAGTTCAGGACAAAAAAGCTGTATATAGGCTAATGGTGTATTTTCGATCACACTTGTGTGAAGTGAGGGATGCTCTAATCATCTTACATCATCACATGCGTGCTGCTCAGCCAATACAATCATCACATTCCGTGGTACAAACACACAGAGGAGGGGCTAGCAGCCCTCAAAAATACACAGGGAAGACATATTTGAATATTCACCTGGGGGTAATGTTAGAGTAATGAGTATCGTATGTGTCTATGTTACCTCCATAGACACATATATACAAAACAGAAAAAGTTAAAAAAAAATCACAGCACTCCATCTTTAATTACCACCAGGTAATTAGGCTGCCTGGGCTGGAGTTGCCATATTTGGGAGATCAACAGGAATCGGCCTCACTGATTGGCTAACGGCTAACTCAACCCATCAGCTTTCAGATTGGCCAAGCTTTGCGTGACATTTGGCGCCACCATACCAATATAAATCGTAATGCACACGATAGCGTTGCATTCGCGGAGCAGGGTTCAACACTCTTTTTATCTGTAGTTCCTCTGGACCCGTGTTAGATGTTACGCTGGACGGTGCACCTGAAAGGAGGGCCGAAGAGATCCTTCTATGCTGCTGTGGCAGTAGGGAGCAAGCTGTACTCCTTCGGGGGATACTTCTACGAGGGTGATTATAGCGAGTTTGACCGGGGTCTCATCGCTGTGCATGTCTTCAACACACTGTCCTTACGCTGGACGAAGTTGCCCCCGGTGATAACTGGAGGCAGTGGACGTGCCCTTGATGTTCCCTCCATGCGCGACGGTCACACAGCGGTGCTGATAGAAGATACCATCTACATCTGGGGAGGGATAACTTGCACGCAGTCGTACTGCAATGTGCTCTACGCGTTAGACATCGGTACCCACGGATGGTGCAGGCCCATGGTGCGTGGGACTGTTCCTGAAGCGACGTGTGGCCACTCTGCCTGTGTCCTGGGGAACGTCATGTACATCTTTGGAGGATTGATCCCGCTGACTCGGTGGACAAATGACATCCACAAGTTGGATACCACCTCAATGGTCTGGTCATTCCTTCGCACAAGCGGCGTACCAGCACCTGCTTCATCGTGTCACTCTGCCACCGTCGTCGGGACAAAGATGTTTGTGTTTGGGGGCGACGCGCAGGACGGGATCTTCTACAACATCACAGTGTTTGACACAGAGACCAAGCACTGGCTGAGCACGCCTTCTGCACAGCTTCTTCCAAAAGGACGCAGGGGTCATTCAGCCTTTGCCTACAATGGTGAGCTGTACATATTTGGCGGCCATGACTTTGTCGAGGACCAGAGCTTCAATGACGTGTGGAAATTCAGTCCAGGGAACATCTCCTGGACGAAGGTTGAGCCCAAGGGGAAAGGTCCCTTTCCCCTTCTGGATTCATGCATGTCCGGGATGTGCTGTTGCATGGTGGAGGATCGTATCTTTCTCTTTGGAGGTCACAGATTCATGCCTGATGACCTGTACATCTTAGACTTAAATCCTAGTCTGAAGATGTTGTGCAAGCTAGCGGTCATTCAGCACGGTTTGGAGCAGTCTGGACTCCCACACGACATCCGGTGGGAAATATCAGTCTGCCAACAGAAGATGTCAAATAAAAAAGACAACTGCAGAGTAAAAGTTAGGTGCAATCAAACGGAAAGAAGGGAAAGAGAAGAGAGGAGAAGAGATCGCTTCTAGACCTCCAGGAATGGATGGATGTCGAGACGGATACTTTGCACAAAGGAGCGGTTATGGAAGAGGGCTTCGGAAACACAGAAGAACTGGGGGTGAGGGAAAATTGACTGCAAAGGTGGATACCTTTGTGTTTTTTTTATGTTGATTTTTGTTTTAGGAGAGTAGTAGAGACCAGAGAGAACTACTGGTTTGAGGCAATATGTAAAGCAATCAGTAGATATGAATCACCAGGTACTTTCTGAAGGCTTTTAAGATGTGTCAACCTCACAGCAAAAAGCCTGTTTTTTGTTCTGAACTGACTATTCTGCAGTATGGACGGATATGGATATTATTTGGAGAATTCATCGCCAACTAACTAAATAACTAATGTTATTGTACCCCAATTGTTCCCCC
>NC_137863.1:22610113-22765113 GCF_963924005.1 Protomyctophum bolini
TGTTTTTCACCACCTGTGCACAACCTAACACAAACACAAACGCACATATTAACTGTGTATATGTTGATTTCACACCCTGGCTGTGGTCCTGTAACTCCCGGGGACCCCGACACGGAGTTGCACCACTCACTTCACACGGGTGTGATTTTTGTACTACTGATGCATTCAGGGACCTGATTGAGAGCAATGCAGAAACTATACGTGATGAGCTTAACCTTTTATTAAATTTCACAAAAGTTATTCTATTTGGCAATGCATACTTATCACTAAATGGGCCATCCCCCATCATGTTGTGAGCGGCTAATTTCAGCATGCAACCAAGTGTAAAATCAGCCATTATGACGCTGTCAAGGTCCGCCAAAATACATTTTTGTAAAATGTATTCAACTGTAGATTTAGTCGACTAAAACGAAAACATTTCAGACGACTAAAATGTGACTAAAAATAAATATAATTTCATTCAAAAGACTACGACTAAAACTAAATGTAATTGTATTCAAAAGACTATGGCAAAACTATATCAAATCTTGCTGTTAAAATCAACACTGTGCACCAGTAAGTGTCTTCATGTGGAATACAGAAATATGACCGATGTGATGTCCTCAGAGTTTCTGATATAGAGCAAAGTTCACAACCCGGCCTCCCTCTCTCTCTCTCTCTCTCTCTCTCCCTCTCTCCCTCTCTCTCTCCCTCTCTCCCTCTCTCCCTCTCTCTCTCTCTCTCTCTCCCTCTCTCACCTTCCGTCTCCTTCATTTCGCTCTTCTCTGTTACTCTACCCTCCCCTCTCCCCTCCTCTCCCTCTTTCATGCCTGTGGTTTTCCAGTAGGCGTGTGGTCAGGCAGATGGCAGGCAGAATGTAACACGCACGCATGCACGCACATACTGTACTGTACTGTACACACACACACACACACACACACACACACACACACACACAGTCAGTCAGTCACGTGACTTACAATACAAAAAGATTGTTAAATGACACAGTAGATACACCGCACACGCATGCACACGCACGCACACACACACACACACAGGCAGGCAGGCAGGCACACACACACACACACACACACACACACACAGGCAGGCACACACACACACACACACACACAAACCACTTCCCTCTCAAATAAAGATATGAGTCAATTTGTTGATGTGCTGTCCGGAGTTTAGGATATGCATTACACACTTCCTGTGTCCACTGCTGCAGTCAGTGCGCACGTATACGCACACACACGCACACGACACACACACACACACACACACACACACACACACACACACACACACACACACACACACACACACACACACACACACACACACACACACACACACACACACACACACACACACACCAGACAGAACAGAGAGAAGACAGAGGACAGATGGGACATGGGGAGTGGTGACCCAGATTCTAACCCGTTACAGTAAACAGTAAGGATTCAATTGAAAACGGGCCGTGCCCTCAGGGGGCCTGTGACCCCCCCCCCCCCCCCCCCCCCCCCACCTGTACTTGCCCGACGGGCAAGTGCCTCTGAGACCTTAGTGTCAACCCCTGACCCCTCAGTTAGGCCCCCCGAACCCCCGCAGATGCCCGTCCACACACACGTACGATTGCAAGCGGATATATGTGCAGAACTGTTCCCACCAGCAGTGTTGATTTTGACAGCATTTTTTTATTTAGTCTTAGTCATAGCGTGAGAGAACAATCTTTCTTGAAAGTCGGGTCATGTACATATTATTAGCGTACATGACCGTATTATTAGAGATAGCTTAGCTGAAACAAAGTAATCGTGGACTTTTCATGGTTGTGGTAATGATTCTTAAATTACGGTGTTGTCAGACACAGCCAGGAGGATCAAATGACCGGCGCTCCACCCCAAAAGTTGAACTGTGGTCTGCTTGAAGCGCTCCATGTATAAAAACCGCTGGACGCCAAGGGCTCTTATAAGTGTGATGATGCTCAGTGCTGGGAAGAGGAGAGCATGTCATTACCATAGAAACGCATGACAGACAGACAGGCACAGGCAGCTCAGAAAGACATACAGTACATTCCCTAAACAACAAGGTTAATAGTGACAGACTGTAGGCCTATAGTGCCGAGAGAACAATGAAAGATGCTACAATACATCAGCTGAGGACGCAGTACTGAATTACAGGAATAGTACCGACTACTGTAATATAACTCCAATGCCATTTCCTGACTGCCTGTAGTAGTAAATAAAACATCAGGGCAAGTGAAGTTTGTTCCTGGTTGCCCGACAGGCATGCACATTCGGTCTTAATTCAATATTATTGGCTATTCATAGAGAACAATGCTACCATTTTAAAACTACTGTAGCACTCATTCTGTCTTTCAGTGTGACTGTCTCCACTGGGCAGTTATCGATAGGATTTAACATGAATTCGTTCTACGAGCGTAACCTATGATTGTATAATGGACAATTAACTTTTTGGGCAAATGGGCAAGACCTTTGGGCAAGTATCTCTGAGACCTTAGTGTCAACCCCTGAGTAGCATGCCATGTAGGCTACTATTGTTGTACTACAGTACAACATGGTACTGTAACAGTAGCACATATAGTACTAGAACAGTGTGGCCTCCTGCAGACTAAGGTCAAATGGTCCCGTGGTCTAACAACAGCCTGTGGGCACGGGCACACACACACACACACACACACACACACACACACACACACACACCATGCACAAAAGCACATTGCCCGTTGGTGTATACAGTACACACACATACATACATATACTGTTCAGAAGCAGACATGCACGTCACACACAGCTATGCACATGCCTCCCCCCCCTCACACACACTCACACACACACACACACACACACACACACACACACACACACACACACACACACACACACCACATCAGAGAAAGTGACCACACATGAGTCACTCCTCCCTGACCCGTTTTTATCCCCCCCCCCCCCCCCCTCTCTCTCTCTCTCTCCATCTTCCGCTCACTCTCTCTTCCTCTCTCTGACTCCCATTTAGTGAGCAATCAACTATCATTGCATGCCATGTGTGCCCGCACACACACAGACACACACACACACACACACACACACAATGAGACACACTTCCTGTGAGAGATGGAATAATAGGAAGGAAATGCTGGAGGGTTGAGGGTTCAAAGCCCAGGGGGGCAAAGAGACAGATGTGAATGTCTCGTTGTTGAGCGCTTTGTATGTAGTTATAAATATTTTGAAGTCTATTCTGTGCTTGACTGGGAGCCAGCGGAGGTCACAGAGGACTGGTGTGATGTGGTCCCTGGATCGGGTTCTGGTGAGCAGGCGGGCGGCAGAGTTTTGTACATAGCCTTTCTGTCGGTTTTTTGAGAGCCTTGGTGGACTGAGAGGTCGGAATAATGACATGACACAGACCCCGTATAGCAGTAGTCGAGACGCGTGCATGCACGCACTCGCACACGCACACACACACACACACACACACACACACACACACACACACACACACACACACACACACACACACACACACACACACACACATACACACACACACACAACCTGCCTAACAATAACAGCACTTTTTGCTACTTTTACCCAAGTCAAAACAACGTAAGTAGGATACTTCTTCCACCAGTGCTTAAGAGGAGTGGGCTGCCTGTGATGCAGAACGCAGGCTGCAGAGCAGACCAGACCACAAGCTCAACTACACAAAGAAATACACGAAAATAAACAAACAACCACATAAATGACAGAGTGGAAGAAAGGAGAACCAGGAGAAGGAGCTGGTTTGTGGTGACATCTCATGGTCGACAGCAGTACTGCAGGTAAGTCAGCGAGCTGGCTGGTGTAACACAAAGTAATACCTTGACACACAGGCAAACAGTTGTCCGTTGTGGCTTACATTTGCTGAGTCACTACTCACTGTGAATGATGTTGGCGCTGACTCACAGCAGTTGCTAGTAGAGACCCTGGACTCTGGAGAGAGGGGGGGGGCTCACTGTCACTGGGGGCAGACAGCTGAGAGAGAGAGAGAGAGAGAGAGAGAGAGAGAGAGAGAGAGAGAGAGAGAGAGAGAGAGAGAGAGGGGTGGGGGACAGCTGAGAGAGGCGAGAGAGGAGGGGGGAGAGCGAGAGGGGGGAGAGAAAGAGAGAGCATTGATTCAGTGGGACAACATTACAGCCGTTTGCATCAACCATGACTCAGCCTTTCTGAATCACACAAACAAACATGACACTACATCTATCTACCTGTCTGTCTGTCTCTTTATCTGTCTGTCTGACAAGATGATTTCACCATGTGTCAAAAGTGAACGAAAAACAGATCCGTATACAGACTAAAAGACTAAGATTCTGATATTTATTTGATACAGTATTTACACACAGCCGTTCATGTAAATGGATGGCTTTTGTTTGTTTAAATAAGTTATATTTTCTACCAATATGTTTGATTCGTGTTAACGTGAACATTTTAACCTTTTAAACCCCAGCTAGTACTTAAATTTGACCTTTGGCCCTGTAGGCCTACTTGGTCTGCTCCCCCAAATGTCCAAACCCAAATGTCCAAAACTGTAACTTTCCAGGATGATCAAGTAGGGCGTTCATTTACTTTACGTTAAATTAAATTTAAAAAAAGTTAAAGATGAGGTGCTGTGCCACAGCTGTTGTTGTATGATAATGGGGAAGGAGTTAGGGTCATGATGTCACTAAAATGGTGTATTTTCAATTGGGCCTTTTGACTCAAAGGCTTTCAGCTTTCAGGAAGAAACCAAAAATACACAGGAAAGACATATTTGAATATTATAACCACACCTGGGGGTCTATTAGAGCAGGGGTTCTCAACGTTTTTGGCTGGGGACCCCCGGAAATGCTTTGGTCTCGTGACCTTCCATATTCCATTTCCATTTCTTTTTTTATAAAAAAAATATTTGGCGACCCCCATGTTAAGAACTCCTGATTAGAGTAATGTTAACTCCATAGACACATACAAAACCGAAAAGGTACAAAAATCACGTCACTCGATCTTTACAGCGATTAAGTAAAAAAAACAGGGCTTGACAGGGACTCTGATTTGTGCACACACAGCCTCTGAGTTCAGTGGGGGAGACGCCTCCTGTCCCATGTGTTCATCCTGGGGAACAACGGCTGCTACTGAGAGTGAGAGAGAGAGGCACCCCATCAACCAAATCACCATCGCCACCGCAAAGAGTTCAGCTGTTTGATATGAGAAACATCTGGATGCCGTTACTGTGACGATCCCTGCTACCAAGATGAGCCGCACGCAGATAATTACACCTCACTGTGTACTAAACGCGCACCAGTCACACGCACATGCACACGCGCGCGCGCACGCACGCACGCGCACACACACACACACACACACACACACACACACACACACACACACACACACACACACACACACACACACCCTTTGTTGTCACTGTGACACTTAAGTCAAGTGAGCACACAGTGGTGTTATCAGACTCAAATTATACAAGTGTGTATGTATGCGTGTGTGTCAACTTATCCCTTTAATTTGGGCTAGGGTGTGATATCCATACTATATATATATATATATATATACACATATACATACATACATACATACACACACACACACACACACACACACACACACACACACACACACACACACACACACACACACACACACACACACACACACACACAGCTGTAGTCTCCAACAAATGGCTTGTGTTAGGAATGTGCATGCCGTATTAATCTGTGCCACAGCAGCCACACACAGCTCCACCCAGGTTGCTAAATAAACAGCTTAAACCTAGTTGGGACATTATTGAAAAATCTGTTTTGTCAGTCCAATATGATGATCCACATGTACAATTTCAGTTTGAGTGGTCAATAAATTGAGATGAAAACAGGTTTTGTGTGTGTGTGCGTGTGTGTGTGTGTGTGTGTGTGTGCGCGAGCGTGCACCGGTGTGCATGCATGTGTACAGACAATGGCTGGGTTTCCCGAACACATTTAGTGTAAGACTTGTAGTGCCGCACATGCTCAGATGCCCTCTAGGAAGCCTGTGAACATAATATATATATATATATATATATATATATATATATATATATATATATATATATTATTTTTTTAAGAGTAAAGAGAGCCTACTGTCAGCTGTCCAGCAGTCCAAATATTATTAAATTAAATTTCAGAATGGTAGACCTGAGGCCTAACATACCAGGCATGGCACATCTATGCACGGAATGTCTATTTTCACAGGCTTCTGTGTTCTAGAGGGCATCTGAGCATTTGCGGCACTACAAAATGCGTTCGGGAAACCCAGGCATTATTTCTTTCTTTTTTATTAAAAATAAATACATATATCACGTGATTTTTCACTCAACAATTTTCACCTAGTGCCAATTCACCTATAGCCAAGCCCCGCCCTCTCCCACTTAGACACTTTCCAGCCCGGCTCATTCATTCCAATGGAAATATCATGGATTTTACACATTAAATACTGGTTCATTTTTGGAACCAGACCTTCAGAATCTCTTCCAAATCCGTAACAAGGCCTGCCGTATGCACTGGAAAAATATGTGCGTGACATTTTTTTTTTTAAACAATGTTTTATCATAGGAAAACTATGGTGGAGAGATTTGTCTAACCCATGTTATGCTTAGCTGTGATTGGACCATAGCAGTTTGGGGAGGGGCTTAGCTAAAGGTCTATGTAATCCTGGGCACTATACTCTTCCTCTGTCTACCTGGGGAGAGCCCCGAACTGAGCCCATGTTTCCTAGACGTAGCGCGTGGAAGGAACACGTTATTTCAACCAGTTCCTTTCCCCTCAGGCACCCCCCGCCCCCCAAAATAAATAAAAAACACAAAGATGTTTGATCTAAGGTTACAATTAGAAAAAAGATTGTGGTTAGGATTGGGCATTTTTCATTTTTTTTTTTACTAAACTTAGCCATCCTAATATGCGATTGTCCGAAGTGTATGTCAGTGTGTGTGTGTGTGTGTGTGTGTGTGTGTGTGTGTGTGTGTGTGTGTGCATGCATGCGCTCATATTCACAATTTCCTGAAACCCAACAGGGAATTATCAGTTTGCCAAACCCAAGAGCTGGAACATTGAGATCTGCTATTCTGCAATAAAAGAAAACAGTTTTCATCAGCATTCCATTCCAACACATGGGAAAGGCTGACAGCTGCTTGCTGATAGTAGTCAGGGATCGCTCATTGTTTATTCACCATTACTCAAATAAGAATCATGGAATATAAGAGACACAGGAAGTGCCGGTCTGGAAAGAAAGTGGTCATCATGATGATGCAGGACTACAATAGTCTCTAGAATGGCATACTGATTTGTACCAGCAAACCATCTGTTTCTGCTTTATTACTTAACGTGCAGTGGTGGAACAATAACTTTTTTGCTTAGCAATAGGCCTACCAGAGTTCTGTTTTAAAAATGTGTTGGCATCAAAATTGAAAGTACTCATTATGCAGAATGTGCCATTTCACCACATTCTGGGGGTTGTAACATTGCCAGTTGCCACTAAAGTTTTAGTAAATGTTAGTTACTTTACACCACTGCTCATGATACAGAAATACAGAATATTCTACTGATTCTCAACCTTTTCTTGATCAGGGCCCATTTGAACTTCTCGAAAGCGTAAAAAAAAAACCCAAAAGCAATTTGTAGGCATTACATTTAGTTTGACTCGGTTCCACAGATACATATTGTGAAAATAGCCGAACTACAAGCTCATATCGCCTCACTCTGCAAGGCCTTTGTGAGCATGTAGATCAGCTATTTGCATAATGTTTGCCTCTTACATAATATTTGGCCAATTAAAAAGGTATTTGGTATTAAAAAGGTCTTAAAAGTCATTAAATTGTAACTATAAATGTGCAGATACCCTGTATACACTTATACTGCATGTTGGTTTGTTTACTGTTGAGTGAGAAAACACACTGCACATTAAGCGAATCATCTGGACCCCCTAAAATAGTGGGAATCACTATATGACTTACTAAACCCACTTGCGATACCTGCATGGCCCGTCAGTGGGCCCCCAGCCCACAGGTTGAAAACTACGGTTCTAGATTATGCTGATGTGGTCGTCAGCCATGTGTTAGTGTTTTACCAACGTGTTGAGTGACTGTCAACATTTTAGAGCTTTGAATCGTCAGAACCCTTCACATTCACTCGAATGTCAAACACATCTGCTTTTAGTTCATGTGGAATAGTATTTCGTTTCCCAAACAATGGGTCACGGGCCCCATTTTGGATTGTGGACCCATTGTTATGGCCCGCAAGTCGCAACTAAATACACTTTTTCAATTGTTTCTTTCCAACATTTTTCTTTCTTTCATTCAAAACTATTTCAAATGATTTTGATGGAGAATTTTTCTTTTTCTGGGGGAAACACATTTCAATATTTTTCATTTACTTTTTTAATAATAAGTTACTGTTACACAATATATTATCATTATATAGTTATATTGTCATTATGGTTTACATTATTATTATTGGTAGTAGTTTGACTCTTCCATCAATGCCAATTAGCACAGCTAACGACTATCATGTGTAGCTGCTACATATTGACGCTGTCGTGTGATATGTTCAAATCGATTAAATATTTATATACCCTCAGCCTGTGTATATATATAGATTTTTTGAAATAATAAATAATAAATAAATAATGTAAAATAGGCTGCTAATTTCACTGATTTTGTGTAAGTAGTAGGTTATTCATTAAGAAAAACAACATAGAACCTCATATTAATAATATTATGGATAGGCCTATGAGGTTTCTATCTGACAAGATATTGTAATTTAGGCAGTGACCCAAAACTTCTCATGACAAAGTATAGGTCACTGGTGCCATCTTGAGGACATGTGGCGAACTGCACGGTGATAACAAACACTGGCCAAGATTAAAGGGACACTTCACCCTTTTTGCTAAATAATATATGTTAATGAGTGACGTTTAGAAGATTTAGAGCACTTTCCTGGGGCCTTTTTGTGTGTACTATGTGGTTTTAGAGATTTTAGCAGTGTCCATGATGTCACAGACACTGGGCTCACTTCCTTTCTGGACTACAATTCCCATAATGCTTTGGTGCACTGCTCCTCCTTCTGGATAGGGGGAGGGCTGTCTTACTTACAACATGTAGTCCAGGAAGGAAGTGAGTGTGGCTGCACTAATAACTTTGGGGCAGGCCCGTCTAGAGTTTGAATGGACAGGTGGGCCTGTTGAGAACTTACTAGCCATAAGGAGCATGCAGTCTTGTACAAGGCTTGATGAGGCCAGATCAACATATAGAATGTCAGAACAGGTCAGCTCCATACAGTATATGGAGATCTAAGGGTGGTAGCGGGGACATTCTCTTGAGTGTAAATTTTTTGCAAAAAGGGTGAAGTGTCCCTTTAATCACAAGTATACTGTGTTATAGTTTCTCCTCATTTGCTTAGACACAATTCCTGGAACTCACCATTTTCTCAAATCTGTCTGTCTGTCTGCTCCACACGTCCCAGACTCTTCTCCCTCCTGGCTCCTAAACTGTGGATTGAACTCCCCATTGCAGTCAGAACTGTGGACTCACTCCAATGTTCCAGTTCAAATCTCATGCCGATCCAATCAGATGAAGCTCTGGGGAAATGACCGGAACAGGAACCAGAATATGCCACCTTCTGGAAAACTACATAAGAACAGACAGAGGCTAGTTTGATCTTCTTCTTGTAGGTCGCTCTGGATAAGACCATCTTCTAAATGCCTACCTACATTTTCTGTCTGTCACTCACTACATGCTGTCAACACAATACTGAAATTACTGAGGTTTTGGTCTGGCGGCCAAAAACGGTTATATTTCTAAATTCATATTTTAATGATTGGCATATAGCCATATATATTATTAGTATGGATTAGATGATACATCTCGGGAAATGGCTGTTAGCAGTCGTCTATCTTCACTTGCAAAGTACAACAATTAATATATTATATGTGCCGTGCAATGGGCTACGAAACAATATGCTACGCCTGTACGATCAAGTCTCACTCCAAGGGTTTCTGAAAAGGAGCAGCATGCATACACGCAAAAACAAAACTAGACACTCAATGTCTGCTGGTGTATTCAACATTTATTTTCATTTAATTTTAAAAACGGTTTTAAGGACAATATAAATACATTTCACCCAGCACACAACACTGGTTATCCACAGCAGCAGAACGCACACACATACTCTATCTGTCACGCACACATGCACACACACACACGCACTCTCTCTCACACATGCACACCCACACCCACGCACACACGCGCACACACACACACACACACACACACACACACACACACACACACACACACACACACACCCAGCCCCTGATTAAGATGTTTAAAGGTGCAACATCCACCCACCCAACCAACCAACCATCTGCAAAAACAACAACAGTATCAAACTGTTTCATACTGCCATCAGAATCAATGTCCAAATTGAATTAAATTAAACCACGAAAACTAAACAAAAAATCCTTGACCATGACAAGCAGCACAGCTGTAAAAGGTTGGCTTTGGCAAATATGAGTCTTGCGAGCCAGACTGTTGACTCCAGCAATATTCAAATGCTTCCCAGACCACCGATTACTGATGTTTTGACTGATACCGGTATTCATATATTGTGTCAAATCAATTCTAATGACTTGCATTTGATTAGTTAAAACAATAAGAATAATAATAAAATAAAAATTGAGGAAAACGTTTTGAAAATATTCAAATATATGACAGCCATGCCAGATTGAAAGTAGTTCAAAATAGGCACACATGGGCAGTATTCATTTTGACAGCGAATTCTGATTTAGTCTTAGATTTAGTCCTATTTAGTCATCTAAATATCAAAATCTTAGTATTTTAGTCTTACGTCTTAGGGGCTGTGCACTTCACACCTAAGAGACAGCTGTCTCCTCGGTGTCTCCTGTGTCTCAGCTGTCTCCTCGGTGTCTCCTGTGTCTCAGCTGTCTCCTCGGTGTCTCCTGTGTCTCACAAGGTCAACACAATGAACACTGCACATATGCTGCATGAATGCCAATACTGATGGTGGATATACTGGCCAGACTGATGTATCGGTCGGGCTCTAGTTGTGAGTAGGGTTGGTCCTCCAACATCTGAGCAACACAGACGCTGGTCTGACACGGCGCGATCGTGGAACCGTCCAGATTCCAGGCTAGTAGATCGGCTACTTTTTTATGATGTTCTATACAATGTTTAACTAAACTCCCTCCTCAGGGGTGGTTGTGGTTACAATGGAAACATTCGACAGGTTCTGGAAAGGTTTCAGGGTTCTGGGTTTCATAGTCCAAAAGAGAGTGTACAAATGGAACCGCCAGAGATTGTATTGGGGACTTAGAGATAAGGGTTAAACTAACACTGAAGGTTTTACAGTGTAGATTGTATTGGGGACTCAGAGATTGAAAAATAAAGAAAGGGTATCCAAACGGGGTTTCCGTGGTCTAATGCATATTGTTGCTGTCCGGCAGAAACCTTGTACCTCCATATTTCTAAATTTTATGTTTTGTTGTAAATGAATCATACTTCATCATACAAGAGTGTTGCACAAGAAGTAGTGAAAATAGCAGACCTACAGGCTTACAATCACATATTTTCACTATTGTAAATCATACAAAATTATAATAATGATAAAAAAGGAACGGTTTAGGACTTTCATCCTAACAGCAACAATATCAAACTGGGGGTGCTTGAAACAAACAAAAAAGTTGAGAAACTTTTTATAACAACTGTTATAAACAATCATGGATTCATGAGGGATGACAGTGCAGGTTAGCTAACCGTACTAGTGCCAATGACATTCATTCATTAATTCCAGGAGATGGGAGCAGTCTCTAGCGCAGTGGTTCTCAACCTGTGCGTTGGGACCTCCAGGGGCGTCCCCACATGATTTGGTGAACGTGTCGTGAGGCTTCGAGAGCTTGCAGATCTGCTATTTTCGCAATATTTCTCTCTCAACTAAAATGGACTGCTTCAACTCCTATACAAAGTGCTTGTCATGGTGTGGGTCCCCAGGTCAAATATGATTATTTTTGGGGGTCACAGCCTGTAAAGGTTGAGAACCACTGATCTAGCGGTGTCCTAACAATGAGTCACTTCCCTATTTCCCAGAGAACTAGGGGGACAAGCTGTTGTCTTCCTGTTTCCCAGAGAACTAGGGGGACAAGCTGTTGTCTTCCTGTTTCCCAGAGAACTAGGGGGACAAGCTGTTGTCTTCCTGTTTCCCAGAGAACTAGGGGGACAAGCTGTTGTCTTCCTGTTTCCCAGAGAACTAGGGGGACAAGCTGTTGTCTTCCTGTTTCCCAGAGAACTAGGGGGACAAGCTGTTGTCTTCCTGTCTGTCCTTTTGTGAAGGTCACTTCCCTGTTTCCCAGAGAACTAGGGGGACAAGCTGTTGTCTGTTCTCTTGTGAAGGAAGTGAACGTCAGATATTCATGGGAAAAAAACGAACACATGAATACTGGAGCGGGTCAACGGAATGGACCAAAAGCCTCACCGTCGCTGCCTTGTTGTGAGAACAAGGATGGAATGAAAAGGTTTCACGGATTCAACAATTCCTCTCCTATCTTATTTGATTTCCCCAGTCACAATAAAGATGGCGTCTGAGAGAGAGAGACAGAGAGAGAGAGAGAATCGAAGGAAGGACATTTGTTTTTCCACACCCCTACACCAGCCGTCTCTCTGTCTCTCTCTCTCGCTCTCTCCTACTGTTGGTGTTGTAGTGTGTTGCACCAGTAGCGGCCAGGAGGGGGCACTGTTACGAGGTCTTGCCCAGCTCTATCTTCCTCTGAATGGCCTTGGCAGAGTGGTAGATGAGAGAGTCAATCAACCCAGCCACTGTAGGAGAGACAGATTGATGAGTCAGGCTCTCTTAGTGGTCTGTTGAGCTCAGTACGTGGTCATTGTTCAAAAATAATCTGCGTGCGTGCATGCATTTTGACACAGTCTGGAAGAGGCATTTCTTACCATGGTGATAAAGTACCAACACCTTAAGGATGCTATTACAAATGTACACAGCTTGTGTTCATGTTTGGAAGAATCGGAAATGTCCATGAATTAGTTGTGAGAGGCCTGCAGATTGCAGGTATGCTCAAGCCAAGAGCTAACGTCCATAAACCAGTGTATGATAGGCCTGCACTGCAGATTGCAGGAATGCCCAAGCCAAGAGCTACGGCATTTGGCAAAATTCTGTTCCGTGTCTGTGATAATTGGCAGTCGCCACATATGGAGGAGGCGATGCTTCCTGTGTCCGTGATCTGTTTCTTGAAATACTTGAGTTTTCCCAAGCCTGTGCATCTACTATTGTTTGTGTTTAATAATCTGTTGTTAAATGTGAGCACAAATAAAGATGTTATATTTGTGTGCAATGATAAGAGAAGAGTGGACTGACCTGTGAATACACCACCTACGATGGCACACACTCCTGTTAGGAAATGTGTGAATGATCTGAGAGAGAGAGCGAGACACAGAGGGAGAGAGAGAGAGAGAGAGAGAGAGAGAGGTGTAAAAGAGTGGATGACATTGTTTTTTAGTACAAGCTTTACCAAAATATAATCGGAACAATAGAGAAAGAAGTTACACAGCAAGTTTAGTTACACATTTGGTATAGATCAAATGCATGCTTGTGCATGCTCAAAATGGGGACGACGACGACAACAACAAAAACTAAGTAAGATATGTCACAGCATCAGATATCAAACATGTAAAGGAGAGCAGCAGTAATGTAATATTTATCTATGGATATATGCACGGACTCTTTGAGTGAGCCAGTGTGATTCTATTACCCCACAGACATATCTCGAGAACTGGGCGATCAGAGGTCATTGCCATTGGCTTGTGGTGGACATTTATGTCAAAATTCTGTTTTTTGCTACGGATATACAAAAAGAGTATAGGGCCGAGCAAAATATCCCAAAAGGGGCGTAAACATTTGTCGCTTCCAGCCCGCATCCTTGTTGTGGGGCAAGTAGGACCTATAGGAGACACACAGATCAATCACTTTGCTAGAGTGACATGACGAGCTTGTAAATGTAAACAGTGACTTTTCCATGCTATTACACTACTTTAATGGTGCAGATTTGCTCGGTTCATACTTGTGCCATAACAGAAGGACTTTAGAAGGAAGGATTTTATTGTCTGGACTTTCTATCAAACAACCAAGTATCAAGCTACGCTAATGTGCACAGCTGACGGCGCACAGAACGGTGGATGCATAACAACCAAGCACTGCATTAGGCCACAAACACATTTATATAATCTATGAGGTTTCTATTTTAATTGGGTGTCTAGCTGGTCATGTCATGATTTTATTTATATATAATCACTATTAGTATTGTAATCCATCTACATTCTACAACCTATAGTGAGCTTGCAGATCAGCTATTTTCAATGAACAGATTTAACAGTTAAAAGAACCACCGATCTACATTGTATTGTATCTTGTTAAAGTGTTCTTGATTAATGTATTCATTCGTTTAAATGTAGGCTACACCCAGAAAGTAGCCAAAACAAAAAAACAAAGACATTTAGAGGCTGCATGAGTGTCAGGCTACTGGTGAGCTGCAGATCAGCTATTTTCAATTAACAGTGTTAACATGGAGATCAATCAATAAAAAATGCACCGGATCTAGAGGTAGGCCTATTATATATTGTTAATAAGCCTACCATGTGTTATCATATACAAATGGGCAATCAACATAGCACTCAACTAGAAACATTATTGACGCTTTTCCGTTTTGCACTAGTCTGTGGATGTGAATCAGCAGTTTGAGCACCCACCAGCAGATGTAAAATAAACATGGGGCATGAAAGATTTCTGCAGATGTTTTCGCTAAGCAATTGTAGGCTAGTTTGTTCCTTCAATAAGATATGCTACTGCACATCAGTTGTAGCCTTGAAAGTGGGGCAGTAGCTGTCAAAATCATCTTTCCATTATGTGTGTGTGCGTTCATAATATCCACGATTTTGCGGAGATAAAGCTCATCTTCCTAATAGTGTGTATGTATGTTCAGCGCAAGCCTCGTCTTTCCATTCGTTTTCCGTTCAATCTTTAGTCGGCAATTGAGTAATTGTACAACCGCAAAGCATGTGAATTATTATTCACACCGTTTAGCTGTGGTTCAGTTTGCCCCACAGGGGCAAACTGACGAGACGTTGCTGGAAACTATAGATAGACAAACACAAAGAGCTAGCCTAAATGACCATTACAGGTCTGTATGTAACTCTGATAATGTACAAATGGACCTTTTGGTTCCATTTGGCCAGTTTCAAATTGGAGCCACCTGTAAGTCATATTTTGACAGCAGGAATTGCCTGTCATAATTTGACCCCCCAGTATCGGATGTATTAGGATGTTGATATTCATTCATCAGCCAACACTCCCCACTCACAGGTAGTACCCCCCCCCCCCCCAGAGAGGACGTATAGGGCCTTAGTCCTACTCCTCCTCCCAGCCAACACTCCCCACTGACAGGTAGTTACCCCCCTGAGCTCAAAAAAGCACGAGTGTCTATTTCAAACAAAGTGTTTTTTGACTGGGGGGTCATATTTTGTAGGGTGTTCCACATTTTTGTGCCATAGAAGGAGAAGAAATGTAAACCCCATGACGGGCATCGGCCTAGTGCAGGGGTTGGGGGATTTCCTTACCTGTGTTTCTCTGTGAATTTGACCATCATCGGTGACAGCTCATACAAAACGAACACCCCCGGAAGCCCCTGGTCTCCTATCAGCCCGTTGGCCACTTTCTCATGCCTGGTCACGGAGAACTGGTTGGTCTTTACTACCTGGTTCAAAACAGAACAGAAAACCCATCCTCTCATTTATGTGTCCAAATGTAATATCAAAGGGAAAGCATGTCACATTTATCACTGGGTTTAGTTTTTTAGTGAATGCTGACTTTATTAAAATGAATATACTGTATGTTTTCCTAAATTCAAGACAAATTATTGACATTAATAATAAAGCATAATAAGCATAATTTAATCGTCTCAAAAACACTACTTCAAACTCAAATTCGTGAAAGTCATGAGCTTGACATATTTTCTTTCTAAAAACAGCAAATAGGGCTTAAGTGGTTAAAGATGTCCACTCACCTCCCCGTCTGTCTTTACGTAGATGGTGGGGACTATTTTGACAAAGTACTGGTACATCATTGAAGCTGATGGAAGAAGAAATGTTTACTGTTAAAATCATATCACATGCATGAAGCAAAAATACACTGGCATAAAATAGAGATCAAAGCAAATTGACAGTTGCGGTGTACTGGTTCGTTAGACCAGTGGTTCTCAAATGTTTTTAGCTTGAGACTCAAAAGAGATTTGTTTGTTTTAAAATGTAATTATTTTGGGGGTAAAATGGGCCAGTGTGATGAAAAACACAGTGTGATTTAAATCATGACTTAATTGAGAATAATTGTTAAAGATGGAGTGCCACAATTTTTGTATTTTTCCAGTTTTTCATGTGTCTATGAGGTGACAGTACATTAGATACCCTGGAATCGTTTTATGTGCAATGGTGTAATAACTTTGTATTTAGGGTATCTTCCTGGAGGCTGAACCCTTGACAGTCAAACGGGCCAGTGAAATAAACAGTAATATAGTGACATCACACTATCAGCCCCTCCCCTACACCCTCCCCCTTTATCATACAACTACAGCTGTGGGTGCGGCTTCTGGACTAAGCTCAAGAACTTGTTTACAGCCAGGCCCTGCTCAAAGTGCTCATAGAACATTTCATGGTAGAGGTTCAATGCCTTGTCCAAGGGCACTTCAGCGGTGGTAATTTTAACGTGCCGGTCCGGGGATACGAACTAGCGACCTTCCGATATCAAGACCGCTCCGCAAACCGTTCGGTCACCGCTGCCTCATTCACCATTCACCACCCACCAGGCAAACCAGGCATACTTAATGAACTGGTGGACGTGTCCACATAAAAGCATGATTTTAACAAATACTGTACACTTTTTGGAAAAAGTTATTCCTCCTTATATTATAATAATACCTGATGATCATGTTTTAGGGTGGAAAAAAATCGTGGCACTCCATCTTTAAGAACATTTTAGGCATATCTCAAATGTCATTATTCTGAGATCATCACTTGGTGATGATCTCATAATGAGTTAACAAAATGTATAATTTAAATGTTCAGACGGCGTTAACTTATTTTGAGAATCAGCAAAATAGAATCAGCAAAATGCTCAAACATTTAAAACCAAAATGCAGCCACAAGGTGTCACTGTAGATTCACAAGCACACTTGTGTCCTGGCTGTCCTCCCTTTCCTACTTCCTCTAGGCAGTAATGGAGACGTGCTAGAACGAAAATAAAAGAACACTCTCACAGTCACAAGCTCCTGTTCCCGTTTAATAGACACCAGTTCGTTTAAAAACACACTGCAAGGTGAGTCTGCTGCCTCACACCGCTCTTCTCAAGCTTCTATTCAGGAGTAAATAGATAATTTGACGAAGCTCTGCTCACTACCGTTTGGTTTCCTTCAAGGGTGACAGTCAGACCAGTGGAGCTGCCTGGCTAGCACGCTAAGCTAACACAACAAACAGAGGACGTTCAGTGCTGTGTTTAATCCACACACACAACGCAAAAATGGACACATTAACAGATTGTTTTTGGTGTAAAATGACAGATAAAATGCAACACAACTAGTACTGACCGTTGTCATTTTTGTTTGATAGAAAATTAACCAAAAAAGAACGGTTAAAAAACGTAGCCAGGATGTTGTGCTAACTTATCACGTTATGTAAATGTAAAATAAATATCGATCAAAAAACGTACTGATTAACAGTGGTTCTCAACCCCCAGGCTGGGGGTTCACAGGACCATCATGTCACCTCCTACATTATTTTATGGGGTCCCCAGGTGACAGTGAAGTATTAAAGGCATTTTAATTCCACAAATTAAGAAAATAAAAAGGCTATGGCCCATTACTGCATCAAGTAATCAACAAACTACAAACTATACTATACAACTGGTGATCAATCATTGACCAAATTGTCACTATTAAAGAGGCAACATTTTGAAAATGGCAGCTTGTAGATCTTCTATTTTCACAATATTGTTTGTGGCACCTAAAATGTTATGTATGCCTCAACCCCTACATTCAAGATAAGTGCTTGTTCATGGTGGGGGGTCCCCAGTTCAAATTGATTATTTTGAGGGTCCCAGCCTGAAAAGGTTGAGGACCACAGACACAGATAATAAATACATGAATGCGTTTTGAAGTTAATGTTGCATCAAAACCTGTCACACAGATCTGGTCATGAGGGGACTGACTTTATGCCTGTCCCCAAACGGTGTGTGTCTTGGGATGATGTGATAAACACACATTGTTATTACAATGTTTGTTTTAGGCATGAGAATGGGGAATGGCTTGAGAATGAGATGATGTATGATTGACGCCTTGCAGCACTGGGAACTCCTACATTTCCAAGTGCTAATTCCCATCCCTATATGGAGCTAAACCCTACTGACCTCATCACCTGGATCATTCTCAATATATGGAGATGAAACCTACTGACACCAACTGGATCTCCATACTTGGAAAGACGACATCAGTCTGACATAATCAGACAATAGTATAAAGAGGCAGCCCTCCTATTGGAATCAGATTGATCCAACACACTCCCCAGACTCCCCAGAATCTACCTTCAATCCAACAACGCTCCCCAACAGTACTCTTCTCAGTACAGGACAAGAAGGGACACACATATTCAAGACTGAAGACTCCACCTTCAAGACCTTTGACCTTCAGTAGAGCATCACAATTAAGCACTCATCAAATAATACGAGCCACTGGTAGTATCTGGTCTTACAACCCAGATACCTTTTACTAGCTTCCTTAGACCGTCTTCTCAACCACACAGGTTAGACATCCCGGTTCAAATTCTAATCGGACAGACGGACACCACTGCGGCGGGGGGTGGCAGGGTGCATGTGTTTAGTTAGACATACCAACAGTCAAACACACCATAAGTTAGACACCCCTCTCTCTTTCCCAGTCTGTCCTTCCCTCCCTGTTAACTCAGGGTCTCTCTCTCTTTCTCCCCTCCAGATGCCTGTGGCAGTAGGTCCTTATGGCCAGCACCAGCCCGGCTGTTTTGACCGGGTCAAAATGGGCTTCATGATGGGGTGTGCAGTGGGGATGGCTGCAGGAGCCATGTTTGGGACATTCTCCTGTCTAAGGTAACCAACTAGTGCAGTGATTTTGACAAACACCAGTAGTATAGTGTTCTGGGAAATCCAGGAAGCACTCACTGTGTGATGAACCTTAACCCATGTCTAACCAATTTTTTATTAAAAATATTTTGCATAATCATTACTAACGTGTTAAAATGTTCATTCGTACATTTACAAACGTACGTGTTGTAACTCAGCGGAATGTCATTTTTTCAGCACAGTAGGAATCTGCATTTGAGCCATGGATCACCATTTCATAAGATTTAGGCTCTCAGACCCAAGACTTGGGTCTTATATTTGTTGTCATTGGATAGGATTTTGTCCACAATTCCATGCTGTATTGATGTGGTACCATAGGCGAGATAACAGGCAAACATTGATCAAAATAACAATTCTTCTACATTCTGTGTTAAATATCTGGTGTCCAACTCCATTTGGTTACCAACTCTCTATTTAGCTGGGGACAACCTGGAAATGGAACCCCACCCACCAAGGTTCACTGGTTGAGAACCAGACCTCTGGGATAATAATGCACTGTGCTCTCTCTAGGATCGGGATGCGCGGCAGGGAGCTGCTTTCCCTCTGGGATAATAATGCACTGTGCTCTCTCTAGGATCGGGATGCGCGGCAGGGAGCTGCTTTCCCTCTGGGATAATAATGCACTGTGCTCTCTCTAGGATCGGGATGCGCGGCAGGGAGCTGATGGGAGGAGTGGGGAAGACCATGATGCAGAGTGGAGGGACGTTTGGGACATTCATGGCTATCGGCATGGGAATACGCTGCTGATGGCGCCACCCTGTTTACACACACACACACACACTATGTGACTTTGATATTCCTCAGCCGTCTGTTCTGTAAAACTGTCAACATTGTCACATTCTCAACACCAAGTCTCACTTTGTCAATAATAAATGGTCGAAAATGGGCATTTGGAGTGGGCGTGCTTTTTTCGTGCATGACCAGATCTCTACATGGTACCTACCGTTTAGGGATACACCATATTGAAATGTTGGGGCCGATAACAGATACATTTGTTAAGGGTTTAAGATAAGGGTTTTCCCTTATGTATTAGATCTATGAATGCAGTTCAAAAAACAGTAATATAGTAGTAATATATATAGTAATATAATAATAGTAATATTTACTTATGTATTTCCAACTACTCGTTCACATTAAGCTGCATGTGTGAAAATTCCTTTTCAGCTTCACATTCAAACACATAAAACATTTGGATTATATTGCATTTTTAACCTATTTTTGACTGGTGTCCCCCTAATCTTTCTCCCATCTATACCAAATGTCTTTAGAGCTTGTAGAAGTGGTTAAAGTAGGCTAGGCTAAGAAAGTGATATTTCCTTTGTCAAGTGTCCAAGTAGCTCTACATTGTGTAGTAATCAATCACCGCTACATCATGTTTGTTCAGTAACGGCACTAACGGGTCTCTTCAGTAAATAGATTTCTAAACATCCCAGACTAAGAAGTGGAAGCGATCTCACGTAACAATGGAATTCTAGAACTCGGCCATGGACTGTAACAATACTTTATCATTTCACAGCCTGGGGTCCTTCGTAACCACATACTGTAAGCCCTATGCTGGGCTTGTCATAATAGGTGAAAATAGATTATCTACAATCTATCTTTTTGTCTAGGACATTTGGTTGCGTTCAGGGATCAAAATGTCTTGAAATAAACACAATAACACTCATAAGTCGGGTTGTAGAAATCAGCCCATGATGGGCTAATTGGTTTCAGATTTGAGCTAAAAAGCATTATATCATACTTTGTCTATTCAAAAATAGTCTCATCGTGGCACAAAGGCTACAAGGGGTACAGGCTTTAGTTCCGACATACTATTGATCCGAAACCTCAATCCCTAACCTAACCATAACCGCAAGCACAGGAGCAGCGCATGTCGGACCATCGCATTTTCGCATCGCATGTCCCCGCGCTTCGGACCTTTGGTGTGTCGGAAAAGCGTGCGCACCACACTACAAGCTTGTAGATCTGCCATTTTGTGTGTTTTAAAGCCAATTTGTTTTTACTCATCTATTCTTTTGGGGGTCAGTGGCCGAATTTCGGGGGTCCTTGACTTTAAACAGTTTGAGCACCACTGATATAGCAAAAACAATTCCCCCCAAAAAAGACAAAATGTACAATGTAGAAGAAGAATAATGGGTTAAAAAACCATTAGCTACAGATGCTTAATGGTGAATAATACATGGTAAATGGCGCCTTTATCGAAGACGCTTTACATTGATAGTGCATTACATTCATACACCGATGGCAGAGGAAACCATGCAATGCACCAACCTGCTCATCAGGAGCAATTGGGGGTTCAGCGTCTTGCTCAAGGACACTTCGACATTAACTCTGTGGGAGCCCGGGATTGAACTGGGAACCTTTCAGTTCCCACATGGCCGCTGTACTTCCTGAGCCACTGTTGCCCCTATCCTGGTCTAAGAATGTCTAGCTCCAGCAGGTGGTGCTGAAGTACTGACCTTGTGGTGCTGTGACATCGGTGTCATCCAGAGGGTTGACAATGCCAGGGTAGTCTTTACCAAACGATAGGTGCTTAATGAAATGAGTCATGTTGATCTGCAAGACCAGAAGAGAATATGATTAATAGAGTCAAGTCAGCTGGAGAGGTTAATTCTCCCCAGGAAAGAATCTGTTGTCATTTTAGATTTTAGCTACAGTATATAATACTCTGTAGCTACACTATTATATACTGTAGCTATTAAATAGAGCACCGAAGTCTGACGTAATTTACACATCCTACCTGGGTCGTGTTTATTTTTTTCTCTATTTTGAATTCCCACATACATTTTTTTATATCTCATCAAATAAGAACAGAAACAGACTATCAAATATATGTGACTGACTATCGTAAACTATACAGAGCCACCTCCACGACACTTGGACCACAAGATGGCCCGTCAAATCTTCCACTAAAAAGCCACTAAACCTTTTTAGATGGATGGTCGCGGCCAAATATCAATATCAAGTGTCCTTGGCAGGGAAACGTGTGAGAACTACAGATTTAGAAGGCATTTGTAGAATCAATCGGCCTCAGCTCTTAATGGGTTAAAAAGAGGGTGTAAGTGATATTTCTATTTCCTGCAGTAATTGTTTTAATCTCAAAATGTTTAAACCGCTACATAGTCCCACGTAGCCAGGCGATAAGAGATCTGACCTGATGATTACCAGTCTGTTTCAAACTTAACATACTGTAAGGTAAAGGAACCTGCCATGATACTTACATTATCTAGTCCAAAACTCTGCAGGTCATGAACTGCAAAGAAAAGCAAACATGATAATCACTGGTCTGGTCAGCATTAAAGAAACAACATATTTATGTACTCAGCTTGTGGGACGAAAAAGAAGAGTTGAAGTTCAGTCCATGTTCATAAAACAAGAGTGCATGCATGTTGTTAAAAACTAGTAGGAACACTACTCCAGAAAGATGTATCAATCACTTACCCTACGATTACGTTAACCAGAACAGTGGTTCTCAACCTCTTCAGGCCGTGACCCCCCCACTGAGGACCTCCCACCATGACAAGCACTTGGAATGTACGAGTCGAGGCATTACATTTAGTTTGACTCGGTTCCACAGATACATATTGTGAAAATAGCACATCAGGTAGATCGTCTATTTTGGTCACACACCGGAATTCCAAAGCCCACTTTTCTGACGCACTGCCATTCCGTCCCGCTCAATACTAACACTGTCCCTAAGACCTAACCATAACCGCACGCGTAAGCCATGTAGTTGGAATGACGGTGCGTCGGAATGCCAGTCTGTTCTCGTCTATTTTCACATTGTTTGCCCCCTTCTTAGATTATTTGACCAATGTTTGACCCGTTTTTATACTATAGTTACCGGTAGTCGATTACTTTTGATGCAGTTTTTCTTCTTTTCTTAACCTCCCGGGGGTCACAGGTTGAGAACCACTGATCTAGAATGCTTGTTTTCATATCAGTAATGGTTACTGTCTTTGGGCTCTCTACTCCATTTAAAGGAGAATTCCATGCTAGAAGGCTTTCTTACCTTTATTTGTAGTTGTTACGTCCCCACCAAAGAGATCCAGGAGTTATTTTGTGCAAAGGTGCATTATTGGCTATTTCCCCTAATCCCTCAATGAATTGATTTTGCACAAAATAACACCTGGACTCTTTGGTGGGGACGTAACAACTACAAATAAAGGTAAGAACGCAATGGAATTCTCCTTTAAAGCAGGCCTTCCAGACTGCACATTACAACCATTATTAATTATAAATATTAGTAGAGCTGCAGTATTCCCCAGAAAGGTGAAACACTGATCGATCAGTGATTCATGTATTGATCATGAGATGGTGACAGGCATCTGCTTCATGTTCTCAGCTTAAAGTTCTACATTATCGTAGCAGTCGAGTAGAAACCTTGTATCTTTCTTTTTCTCCATTTCTTTGAATTTTAAGTTTATTTGGACATACAAGGTTTGCACCTGACAGTAATGATATGTAGCTCTACAACAGATGCATGAGCATCCCGACCTGGACAACCCAGGGATAAGCGTTTAACATCTACCAGCTGGGTGCAACATATTTATATTTATTATTCTACCAGCTGGTACCCATTATTGGCCATGTGTCTAATATTATTAATACAGAAATGATTAGCTCATGCAATTTGACTTGAGAGACATGTACGTATATGCAGGCAACATGCCCATTTTACTGGTGATAACATTATGTCTGCCTAGTCACTCCAAGTGCAGATGGCCAGGACAGTCTTTAGGTCCTTAAAAGTTCACCCCAAAAATGAGTTAAGAATCATTGAATTCATGGAGATGTTTTTGTCGCATTCCTGAGCCAGTAGTTTGATGACTGGTGGAGGCTCCAGTAGGAGACTGAATGGAGACTATTTGAGTCTCACATTATTGGCTTTGGACTGAGACAAAACCTAAAAGATCTCTGTGAATTCACGGCCCCATGGGGTGATCAATTGATAAAATAAATAAAAAAAAGTAATATTGGGAGTGAACAATCCCTAAGTCTACATACAGTATCTACAGTACATGCTGGTTGTATAGTTGATACAATGCACAGCTACAATTTCGGCGTTCAGAAAGACGAGCAACTTGTGAGGTGTGAGATCGGAGTAAGCAGAGGAAGGATGAACTCTAGCCAACAGACACCAAAGTTAATAGTCACGCACCGGTAATACCAGCTAATAAACCAGCTAAACATCAAAGCTAGCATCTGTCTAAACAACATGATATCTAAATAACATTTGCGGTAAAGAAAAAAGAAGGGGGTGGGAGTCATTGAACGTAAAAAAGAAAGCAACAAAACTTACTTTCCACAGCGTGCACTGCAGAAAGAAGAGAGAAGAGTCACTGATGAGACATGTAAACAAAGATGCTGTGATGTGGAACTTCTGGCTACAGGGTGTCGAGATCATCAATGTAGGGTGGAAACGTCATATGTCCAAGACTGTTACTTTGAAGAATTAAAATTCAAAAATGGCAAAAATAGCCGATATACGAGCTTAAAACGTGTCACGATGCAGATCAGTTTCTTTCTACTTTCGAGTGACACTGCAGTATAACAAAGTAGGGCATTCATTTATGGAAAAAACTAATTAAGGAGATAAGAGGTTCCTGTGCAGCGAAAGTCATTTCAAACATCTAAAGTAGTGTTTCCAGCACTGAGATGCATGTGACGTGTTGAAACCTCAGAGGGCTGTGGTGTCTTTACAATAGCGATTCTTGTCTCTTGTTTCGGCAAAACTAATGCTCAATTAGATCCAGTCACAGGCAGCTCTAGGAACAGCGATTAGCAGGTTAAAGGCAGCAGTCAGTCATTCATTGGTGCAATTGTTAACACATAGGGCAGGAAAATAACTGTATGTCAGGCAGCGCCCGCAAGACATATCGCCTCTGTCGGGTGGAAACCTCATAATGTTTTTCAGGATTCCATTTTTTTTTAATGGCAAAAGTAGCAGATCTACAAGCTGTGAATCTGCTACTTTTTATGCTTTTGTGTGGCGCTGTAGTATGTTTAAGCAATGCATTAATTTAGGAAAAAAACACAAAAGGTTCAAATATGGAGAGAAGAGGTTTCTGCCCAATTCGACGATATTTAAGAACATACTAGCCAATCCACCACACAATAAAATAAGATTGGATGGCTGTTTGGACCGGAACAGATGAACAGGACTTGCAACAACAGTGGTAGGTTAACAGTCAAGCCCCATATACTTTTTATTTTATTTTCTATGCCTTATAAATAAAATGTATTATTATTATTATTAAAATAAGGGGGACCAGGTTAAAAGTGATTACATTGGTTAAGGAGTGTACACACAACATACATAACAGGTAAGTCCAGTTACACACACACACACACACACAAGAACGAGCAAGCGAGCAAAAGGATCAATGACAGAACAATGAATGAACCGAGACAGGTGAATGGAGACGAGCCACCAGAGACAATTAATGAAGGAAAATGTGTGTTGTTCAGCGCTTGCAAGAGAAGAGAGAAATGTCCCCAGGCTGACATGTACAACAACCACAACACTGAACACTCACACTAATGTTACAGTCTACAGCCTCATAATATCTACATTATGTCAATGTAGCAAAACTGGAAATATCTACAATTCCCAACAGACCGGTTGAAAGTGGGACAGATGGTAAATATTAATAAACATGTTGACAGCCAGCAGAGAACCACGACCCACCAGAATGCTCTGAGATAGTGTTAGAATGGATGGGAGGGAGGGACAGATGTTTTGTTTCACTTTACTCTCCACTGAATAAAGAATGTTTTTTTGCATGCATGGCTTTTTACATCGCTTCAAAACAAGGCAGGCACGTCGACGACAGGGAGACTTTGAGGCTTGTGAGACGTGAACAACTTGTTCACGTCAAAGTCTCCCTGTCGTCGACCGCCAGGCGAGCAAACACCCATGCTGTATATGTACATCATTATACTTTGTATATAAAAAGAAGCGTATGCATATACAGTACATGCATACACACATGGCAGCTCATATACAGTTAGGCCTGTATGTGTATGACCAGTTGTTCAGTCATATGTTTAACATATAGAATATATGAACAGTTGTTCCATATCACTGATGTCAGGTGCAAACCTTGTATGTCCAAATACATATATATTATTTATTTTTTTAAACTTGTGTGTGACAAGGGCTTTCACAAAAAAACTAGATACAAGGAGATACAAGGTGTCTACCCGAAAGCAATAATACAGACGACGAGTTGTTCCAGTTGTGTTAAACAGTCTTAACACATGACCACATGTTAGTTGTTCACTATGACAGTGGTTCTCAAACTTTTCAGGCTGGGACCCCAAAAGAATACTCATATTTGGACAACCCCAAAATTCAGTACTCATATTTGGACTGAGGACCCCCCAAAATACTCATATTTGACAATTTGGCCAATGCTTGACCCGTTTTTATGGTGTAGTTTGTTGATTGCTTTTGATGCAGCAATGGTATTTTTCTTTTCAGGTAATTAAAAGATCTTAAAAGTTCTTAAATTGTCACCGTTGTCTGGGGACCACCCCAAAATCACGTAGGGATTCCCGCTCCCTGGGGGTCCCGACCTATAGGTTGAGAACGCCTACACATATGGGACACTTAGTTAAGAGAGAGAAGATCTTACCGTGAACATGAGACTGCTGGAAGCTCTTTCCAGGAGCAAAGTGGAAATTCCCTGCTACCTGATTGATTAAGAAGAGAACGAGAGGTAAAGGGTGAGTACCAGAACAAGAGAAACAGTCAATGCTAATGAGCATGGTTTCTCAAAAAGAGCAATCATAATTTTGACAGTAGAATTCATAATATATCTGTTTAATATTTAGTCCCCATATAGGAGGCATATAAGATATTGAACTAATAAGAACAAACACTGGTACACTTGATCTTATCCAAACGGGCATTGAAGCGATTAGATTTAATTTGAATCCTGAAAAGTAACAGTTTCTGGTACATATGAGTTTTCCATCCTGCTGAGACGATATACATCGCTTCTCAAAGGTACCCAGCGTCGCTTTAAAACAAATAACGCCACAATCCCAACGTTGTGTGTGACTCCAGCACCTTGTTGACCTCCAGGAAGCCGTAGACCTGGCAGCCTTCGTTCTTCTGCTCCTGCATCTTCTGCGTGAAGCCTTCTCTCTTGCACTGCTCGATGGTGTCTGCGTTCTTAAAGGCCCAGCCACGCCGCCGGTACGCCTCGCGCACATCATCACAGCTGTTGCAACACCTGCACGTAAACACAACACACACAAACAGTCACTGGCGGCTTCTTCTGACCGACTACCAGTGTTTCTCAAACCTTTTCATGTCAATGACCCCCAAATTGATATGCATTTCTCCCTCAATTTAGTCGTCATGCAAATTGATTGCTCACCTCACACATTGCTGTCTGTTTTAAACTACTGGATCACCTGGCAGTGAGGAGCCCCCACCGGGAAGACGCCCCACCCAATACTCCCTGCTGACATGTGCCACCAGTAGGAATAGGCAAAATATCACCTTCCCCGCCCCGAACCCTGAACACAGGCCAATTGTGTTTGTGTACAGACAAAGCCAGATGCACCATGGTGGATTCCAACACCCAGACTCCTCTGTTTGGCCTTCACAATTATAGTAATCCCTCAAGAACAGATTGTGATCTGCGCTACTATACTGAATCTGTGAGGAAGAGGAGGGCTGAGGGCGGACCAAAATCCTGTTATCCACATTCTAAAGGTTAAGCGCACACGCACATACTTACTTGAGTTCCTCGGTCTCAGCTCCATAGCAGCTCTCACACCTGTCAGGGTCCAGTTTACTGGGGTCAAACACCTCGCCTTCATCATCTTTACCTAGCTCTGTAAAGACACAACAACATTGTTCTTTATAATAACATACGGTAATTATGGTTCAGATAATCATACGCCAAATTTTATATTCCATCCTAATTTGCTAACATTGGCTTTCAACGTTTGCAGGATAGGTCCGTTTTGAACGGAAAGCCTCAAATCATGAACGCAGCGTGCAATTTACATTCAACTTTCACAGACTTTACTCCTTTTCTACTAGGCTGAGGAATACAGTATATCTATATCCCACCCTTTTCACATTGGCCTGTTAAAGCGCCACCAACAGGTGGATTTGAGCAAAACCCATTTCTTTACATTACTCGTGCTATAGTATACACCATCTCTACAGTCATGTAATCAATACGGACCTGTCCGCTAATATATCCCAACCTTTTCAAATTGGCCTGTTATAGCACCACCAACAGGTGGATTTTTGCAAAACACATTTTTGGAACAAAATACCTCAAATCATCCAATCAAAGGCGTAAGAAGAAATGGCATCCTTTTCACATTTAGCGCCACCAGGAGGCCACAACCTGACCTGCCCTGGTGGAGACCTGTGCACCGAGGGGCACTTTATCTAGTTGAGCCAGAGCTCCAAATTGTTAATTGAGTGTGCAAAACCATACCTATATTAAATTGTTATCACCATGAAACTTCCCCAGATGATTACTTACACGAAGACAATGATTTATTGTATTACAAATTTAAAATGTTTAAATATGCAAATGAGGCATTATATAGGAAAATATGCAAAACATTGAAATTATGAAAAAGCTACTACTGTGGAATGTTTTAGTCATTGCTAGCTTTAGTTTCAAATAGTTGTCAAATCTACAGTTGATTTTGTCAACAAAAATGTTCATTTTCATTCATGTCATTTTGGCAGGCCTTGATTGTGTCGTACTGCCTGATTGTACATGCTCGTAATTCCGACAGCGCATTAGTCCGACAACGTGGCTTTGCACGTGGTTAGGGTTATGGGCAGGTTTAGTAATTGGGCGAGTCAGAATAATGCGTTGTCGGAAAAATGACACTGACCGATTTTACACTTGGTTGCATGCTGAAAATAGCCGATCCACAAGCGACACGCATGAGCTTGTAGATCTGCAATTTTCAGAGTGCAACAACCGAGCGCAACCAAACATAAGACTGTCTTAGTTCTACTTGATCTCTTCTCCACTAGTTCCTCCCTAACATTGTAGTCGTTGTTATTTGTTGACAAAATTACATATATTTAGTTTTAGTCATCTTAGCATAGTTTTTATTTAGTTTTTGTCAGTCAAAAAAAAGTAGTCGACAAACTTTATTTCTCTCATTCATGTCACTCACATGAATATCTACAAGCTCAAACCAATGAATGTGATTGTCGATGTTCTGTTGTTCCGTGTCCCCGTACTGGCGGAGCATGCACTCCCAACGACATCGCATGGTTTACAACAGGCCGCTAATAATCCTCCTTGTTTACCAGTGGGCATGCCTCTCTTTGGCAACCACCTCCAGGAAATGGGAGTGGCTAGCATAAAGAGGGAAGGAGGAGTCCACGTCGACCCAGCCCACTTTCCCAGCATCATCGCCGGCCTCCAGGGGCAGTTCACTCACACTGTCGCCCGTGTCGTCGTGGAAGTTGACCGCGACAGTTTCCATCCAAGCATTGTCGGTATTCCTCGGGTCGTCCACGTAGCCCTGGTAGACCAGAAACCCTGGCGTGTTGAAAAGCTGAGTGATGCGCACGCGGATGTCGGTCCTCTCCGACATCAGGGAGTTCAGCGCTTCCTCGGAGAACTCCCGCTGCAGCGTGAGCGACACCAGCTCCCCCGGGTCCACCATGCCCCCTGGGATCGCCCACTCCCCGCAGTCTCTCCTCTTGATGGACACAAACTGCAGGACGGGTTGCTTGGACACGGGGTGAGGCATCTTTTGTCCTCTGGCGTCCACCTTCCACCGGGTGACAATTGGATCCGCAGCGTGGTTGGGCCCCCATCGTCCCAACAAGCCTCTCCCGGTCAATCCTGTGCGTCCCCGAGGATTCTGGGGCTTTCCCTGTTCCACCCTGTAGTCACCCTCGAAGCTCGTCCGATCCACGGCAGCGTCCAGAGTGTTGAAATGTGGGGTAAAAGAACCAATACCCGGGTCAGCCCATGGTGGTCTCTTGGTCACTGAGGGGGAGGTATAATTGACCGGAGTGTACTGGGGCAAATCCGTGGTCCAGTCCACCTTGTCATCAGGCACTGGGAAACGCTTGATTTCAGATCCAGGATACTGGGAGCATCTGGAGTTAATGTGAGGCTCTACAGAGGATGACATTGTTTGGGCACCGGTAGTTAACCTCGCAGGCATTAACAGCAATAGATTGACTCGTCACGATAGAGTGGTCAGGTGACCCGATTCCTGATTTGGGGAGGAAATTACCAATTCCTAGAGGAGGGTCTGTGACTTCCCAGTTTCAGTTCACTCCCCTCACTATATCCTTACTATAGTATGCTTACTATATTTTATAATGAAAGCTTTCCCAAATTTGGAGTCATACATCATCGATGCATCAAAGACAAACTGATGTCATAGATAATAATAAATAATTAGGTGATTCAAAAGCTATTATTTTGACAATGAACGTCACAGGTTGCTCATATGAAGTCTGAGATCCACATCGGAGTCTGAAGCATTTCCCAAATTTGGAGTCATACAATGTTTCAGTGTGTACTCCCTGCCCTGGCCTTGCAATGTGGAAGTGTTATGCTTTGGAAGGTTGTACAGGTAGACGAACACACACACCCAGACAGACTCCAATGATTATGAAGGTGCCCGTAATCTGTAGGCCAAGCTAACAGACCCAAGCCACACCAATGGTGATAGTTTGGAACCAATTGGACCCTTAGTAACTGTGAAAGTGTACAAATGGAACCAAATATACCCTTACAGGTCTGTAACTTTGAAAGTGTACAACTACAAATGTAACTAAACGGACCATTAGAGGTCTGTAACTTTGAAAGTGTACAAATGGAACCCAATGGACCCTTGTCTGTAACTTTGAAAGTGTACAAATGGAACCCAATGGACCCTTCTCTGTAACTTTGAAAGTGTACAAATTGAACCAAATGGAGCCTTATACAGGTCTGTAACTTTGAGAGTGTATACAGGTCCACTTGGTTCCATTTGTAGACTCTCAAAGTTATGGGTGGCTTAAATGCATTCCAAAGTGGGCATTCTTGACATTAAAAGGTTTAACAACTACTTTTGGGCAGCAGTTGTTTTCCAGGCTTTATCTCCTTGTGAGATGGAGATAAAACAGGGGAACAAGAGCGCTTGACTGTTCCTCTGCCATGTGGATTGTCTTTTGATAGATAAGGCTCAAGTTGCGAGTAATCAAACATGACTCGAGGGGGGAAACTCTCATGCCGTGGACAATCACTCTCATGTAATTCACTTTAAACTGAGCAAATAAAGTGCCACACTGTAGCCTCCAAATAAGATAAAAATAAGACAAAAAAGCTTAGCATATATATATATATATACAGTATATATAGTGCATTTACTGTATATAGCGCCTTTATCCAAGGCGCTTTATAGAGTTTGTGCATTACATTTACGCACACTGATGCCTGTGCAAGGTAGCCTGTTTAATAAACCAGACTAATATCGCACGGACCGCGGATATTAGTCTGGGGAGGCTCAGCTTGTATTTCATTTCCAGGGCGGCGGGTTGAAACATTTTCTCTTTGACGCAATTGGTCAGAGCTACTGTCAGTCAAAGGTCTCAAGCGTTGAAAGTCACTGTACCAAAGCCCACCCATATTGCAATTTTTTTGACGGCTGATTCGGTCTGGTTTATTAACCAGGCTAGGTGCAAGGCACCAACCTGCACATCGGGAGCAATTAGGGGTTCAGACTACAGTCCTGCTCAAGGACACTTTGACACTTGCTCTGGGGGAACCCGGGTTCGAACTGGGAACCTTGCGGTGCCCATCCGGTCACTCTACCCCTGAGCCACTGTCGCCCCCAGCCCCATATATATGAGAGATATGGGAGATTGTACAGTATTTTAATTAACAATATTGCAGGCTCTGAAAAAGTTGTGCATTAGTGTGTTTGGAGGTTGGCCAAAAATATGCTGCTACTTCAATGCTTTGAGGTCTTACCGTGTCTTTCTGCCTCTGTGGTGACTGCTTTGAGGTCTTACCGTGTCTTTCTGCCTCTGTGGTGACTGCTTTGAGGTCTTACCATGTCTTTCTGCCTCTGTGGTGACTGCTTTGAGGTCTTACCGTGTCTTTCTGCCTCTGTGGTGACTGCTTTGAGGTCTTACCGTGTCTTTCGGGCTCTGTGGTCACTGCTTTGAGGTCTTAAGGGCCTTGCTCGGAGCAGTCGTGGTGCGACAACGCAAGCGCATTTACGTGAGCGCGATCCTGTGAATTTGTTGCACGGTGTGCTCGTTACGTGCACATGCCGGCGACTCTGTTTAGCTTTTTTTTTACACTTGCGTTGTTGCGCCCCTCTTGAGCAGACGAGACCTGTGTTGATCCAGGCAACAACGCCTGCGTTCCTCGCTTCATGTTTGCCTCCGTGGTCACTGCTTTGAGGTCTTACCGTGTCTTTCCGCCTCGTTGGTCACTGCTTTGAGGTCTTTGTCCAGCCGCTGTTTGAACAGGTTGTGTTCCACGTCCAGCTGCTGCTCCCCTGCCACGTCCATGGCATCTATACTGAGATCTAAAGACACAGACAGTGGGTTTAGAGTCACATTAATTTAGAATAGCATCATAGTATTATCTGATGACAGAGACAATGAGGGTAGACTCACATTAGAATAACATTGTTTGTAGACAACTGTAGCATAGATAATAGAGTGATGGTAGAATGATTGCAGAACACAGAATAAGTGAATAATAAAACAGTACTTACAGGCACAGGGCATGTGAGGAAAGAGGACGTCAATGTTGATTTTCAGTTTGTCCCCTCGGGACGTGTCCACGTAGAGCTCTGGGTGGACCTACCAGGAGGACAGAGGACATTACTGGGGGGCGGGGCAGGGGGTCTCCAGCAAAGAAAGTGGTAAATACAGCATCACAATCATTTCAACCGTTTTTTTTTTTCATTTATATGTTGGCTATAAAATAGCAGATGTACAGCTGCTATATACGTTTTGAAAATGCTTGGAACATTTTGAATAATTCTCTTCTGGGGTTCCCGACCCTGGCACAAAACTCAAATTTTCAGATGAGGGTCTGCTGCCAAATACATACATTTGGGGTTGTTCTTGACATGAAGAAGTGTGAGAACCAATGATATAACGAAAGGCTTTCAGCTTGTGTCTATTCATGTGTTTCTGTGTTGTGCTGCACATTGGCAAGGACAATGGAACTGAGGTGACACAGTATAGCTTGTGTTTGGTCACACCGTACCGACCCGTCATTCAGGAAACATACCAGCCATACCGCAGCAACACACCAGCAGTTAAACATGCTGCTCACATATTCTGAGCAGTAGTTCACCATTTATATCAATTACACACGCCATGAAGCCTTGAATTCATGTTTTTAGTTTTTGTCACATTCTTGAGCCAATAATTTGATGAGTGATTGGGTGACAGGCAGACAGACAGACAGACACAGAGACAGACAGACACTGTGCCCCACAATAGTACAGCATAGGTTGCAGTGCACTACATCAGGGGTTCTCATCCTGGGGGTTGCGACCCCACGGGGGGGGGACATACGAGGAACATACGAGGCTTCCACCAGACAGACGATTAGTACCAGTAAGACGCGCAAACGCGGGAAGCGAACGCAGCTCGTATATATTTGGGTTTTGGACGTATAGCTGCTTTGGGGACTCCTTATATGGTTATGGCTGAGTCATGGTGACGTAATCACTCAGCTCCATATATGGGCACAAAAGCGGGACAGACAGACAGACACACACACAGACAGACATGATCTGCTAGGTCTCATAGTAAGTGCTCACTGCTTCGCAATCACTGCGTTCGCAATGATGATTCATAACTACACAATTAAGATATATCAACAAAAAACCTGTCCAACCACAGAAACCTGTCTTCTCTTATTCAATTCAGTATTAATCTGTGCTCAACAGGGACAACTTAGATAATACCCGAGCACTTCAGGAGTGACTACCCCAAAAAAATACTGGAGCACTGGACTGGTCTACACGCGTTTATTATTTAAATACTGGAGCACTGGACTGGTCTACACGCGTTTATTATTTAAATACTGGAGCACTGGACTGGTCTACACGTGTTTATTATTTAAATACTGGAGCACTGGACTGGTCTACACGTGTTTATTATTTCCACTCGTGTGTGTCTTCCTCAGAGTCAACACTGTATACATAGCTATTTGTTGGATGTTGAGATAAGTATTTTATTTTCACAGAGATATGCAGCAGGAAAGGTGCAAGGCAGGTAAAATAAATAATATCAGTGGTGCTTTGGCAAGAAACAAACCCAACAAGCTGGTGGCTTCAATCGAATGATTCTGAAACAGCCTTAAGTTTGGATCGACTTTATTGATATTATATCAATATTGTGATATGAGGCATATATATCGTTTAGATTGTATGGCACCCTGACTGTTCTAGCTGTTCATTTGCCTACACACAGTCATTATATAGGCATCTCACAGCGTAAATAAATATGTTGTGAAAACAGTCATCCTCACAATATTGAAATCAAGGTATTTGGTCAAAGATAATTGTGATATCGTATTTTACCCATAACACCAGGCAAGCACTAGACCAGTGGTTCTTAACCTTTTCAGGTCATAACGCCCAAAATAATCATACCGTATTTGAACCGATGGTCAGAGTTCTCTACACTTAGTGATATAATAGCTACCACTGGAAGTAACAGATGAGTGAACCCACCTCTTTAGTGAGATAGTACTGCAGCTCTGAGAAAAACAGAATCAACATGATCAGACCGCTGATCAACGTCACTGGAGAGAGCAGAGAAAGAAAACATGGGAGAAAGAGAGAGAAAGTTAGGAGACAACAAACATTAATAGAACAATGTATTGCATAGCCATTAGCCAATGGAGATTCTTCTCTGTAACTGTGTTTGAGAAAACGGTTGCATTATACTTATGATTGTATTTCTAATTCTATACAAACAGATGCAAACATGCTTTCTCTTCCCGGCTTCCATTATTTCTAAACTGGATTTGAAGATTTTGGTCCAATTTCAATGTATTACCAAGATGAACAACATGGCTGTCAGTGTCAACTTCACAGAGAAGACCATGTGCAGTCAGTGCACATCTTCTGCCTGTATTTCTCCATAGGACTTTATTTTATTGGCAAACGCTGCAACGTTTCGACCGTTGGAGCTAAATGATTGATAGGTAAGGTATTCTTCTTTCCTTTTGGCTGTTCTCTTCATATCAGGCGTTGCCACAGTGTATCATCTGCCTCCATCTCACCCTGCCCTCCGCTCTGCCTCCTCTTTTTTCACACCAACTAACTTACTTCATGTCCTCTTTCACTACATCCACAAATCTCCTCTTTGGTCTTCCTCTAGGACTCCTGCCTGGAAGTTCTAACCTCAGCATTCTTCTACCGATAATAATATACTCACTATCCCATAGCTGTCTGTCTCTAAACCATACAACATAGCTGGTCTCACCACTGTCTTGTACACCTTCCTTTTCATTCTTGCTGATACTTTTCTATCACACATCACACCTGACACTTTTCTCAACCCGTTCCAACCTGCTTGAACTTGTTTCTTCACTTCTTTTCCACACTCTCCATTGCTCTGGAATGTTGTACCCTATGAGTTCTTAAAAGTCATCCACCTTCTTCACGTCTACTCCCTGTAACTTCACTGTTCCACTTTGGCTCCTCTCATTCACACAATACACATGTATTGTATTCTGTCTCGCTGCGAGTAACTTTCATTCCTCTCCTTTCCAGGGCATATTATTTTCCAAGTCTCACTGCTCTCACTAGAAATGGAACCAAATGCACCCTTACCCGTCTATAACTCTGAGTGTACAAATGGAACCAAATGGACTCTTACAGGTCTGACTGTAACTCTTGAGAGCATACAAATGGAACCAAATGGACCCTTACAGCCACAGGTCTGTAACTGTTGAGTGTACACATCATTTGTACACTCAAGCATTACAGACCTGTGGCTGTAAGGGTCCATTTGGTTCCATTTAATGGAACCAAATGGACTCTTACAGGTCTGTAACTCTGAGAGCGTACACTACAAATAGAACCAAATGGACTCTTACAGATCTGTAACTCTGAGAGCGTACAAATGAAACCAAATGGACCCTTACAGGTCTGTAACTCTGAGAATGTACCAATGGGACCCTTACAGGTGTGTAACTGTCTCTGAGAGTGGTACATGGAACAAAATGCGCGCTTACAGGTCTGTAACTCTGACAGTATACAAAATACAAATGGAACCAAATGGACCATTGCAGGACCATTTGTACGCTGTCAGAGTTATGGGGGTCCATGGCCTAATATGCATATCAAACTGGGGGTCCTTGAAATGAAAAGAAAAGTTTGAAAACAACTCAATCTAAACCAAAGAACGCAGGACTCTGAATGACAGGGTTCATAGTGAGCTGTTAACATTCTGCTTTTACAGCTAGGAGGGTTCACAATGATGAATGGTGGTCCTCTCTCAATGTGCTTTATAGGAAATATGCATGGTTTACATTTACAAAGCAAGTGTAAATTATATATTTAAAAATAAAAATAGAAACGAAGACATGTACAATGCTCTCACTCTAGCTCTCTACCCATCTATCTCTCTCTCTCTCTTTAAATGACTCACCGGCCGCTCCGCCCCATGTTTTTATCCTGAAGTCCTCCAGTGTTTTGGGATAAGCGTCAAATTGTTTAAGTGTGTCCATGTTGTCTGTTTTTCTGTCTATCTGTCTGTCTATCTGTCAATCTGTCTGTTGTGCCGACACACATCAGTCCTCTCTCTCTCTCTCGACACACACTCACACACCACACCATCACTTTCACTTCCGGGTCAACCGGGACATGGAGGGCTGTGGACCAATCAGCGCACACCGCGTGAACAACAGGAAGTGAGGCATGCTTTTTGTGACCTCATAGTACAAAATAAGAGTATTCTCTCATTTTCTTCACGGTTTCTATTGTTGCTGTATAATAATAATAATAATAAAAACATTGGACGTCAACATACATACATTATTTGGGATTTTAACCACTTCAAAATATGTCAAATAATGATTTAATTGAATTGATGAAAATGTGTTTGTTGAAGAAAGTTGAAAATATTTGGACATTTCCCCAAAATCGGGATGTCCAAAGGGGGAGGTAAATATATCCACTTCTTCCTTAGACAGTTACCGCCCTCCTATGTTTCTTATATCTGTATATATATCTATATCTTATATTCTGTAGTCTTTTGTGATATTGAATCTTTTCTCTTTGTCGTTTATGAAATGAATACATAGGAACAAGACCTCTATGACTTTCTTTTGTTTTATCCTTTTAGACCAAGCAAGTGTTTGACTGTGTTTAATAAGGTATTACATTTTAATACATTAAACTATCAATGAAAGCTAGTGCAATTGTCGATTTGTCATCATTTCACACCATTGGATTCATGCATGTACGTTCTACATTCTACAATATGGTTGGAGCTCCCTCAAGTGGTCACACAATGTGTGTAACTATTGGAACATGAAACGGTTGCTGACGACCCATCTTGTGTAATTTGGGTTATAAACTTCAATGCAAACCTTTGTACAACAATATCATGTAGAAGGGATAGACACAGGAGCAGCTAGGACAGTTTAAGCCTTTTATTCAGATGCATGTTTCCATCTTGCGATTTTCCTCAGTCACAACATATCTTGTTATAAGCTTCCAAACCTTTATACAACATATCTTGTGCTATAAACTTCCAAACCTTTATACAACATATATTGTGCTATAAACTTCCAAACCATTATATAACATTTTCCTGACTCAATTAAAATATCTCAGTGCTGCACTATAGAACATTGGTTCTCAAAGTGGGGTGGGGGGGAAGGGGTCCCCAGCAAAAGTAGTTAATGTAGGTAGCATCACAAACTGCTGAACAATGGACCCCTAAAACAAATTTATTTTATTCATATCCCACTGTCCCACCAATAATTGAGACTTTAAACGCATCGGTTTTACTCATCACATGGTTATTTTTATTAAATATTTACAGTATACAGTAAAAGCAGAGTGTGCCTGCTTTTACATTATTTGCACCACAGACAGAGCAACAGATACTTGAAAGGTAGCCGACGATGGGGTTACTTAGGGGGCCTGTAGGCAATTTTGCGGCTCTTGAGCACCGACCACCTGTGCCTCTTCATATAGTAGCACAAGGGCATGAGGATGGCAGCCCCCATTAGCAGCTGGATGGAGAGAGACACAGACAAAGAGAGAGAGACAGAGAGAGATGGGGATATCCAATATTTTACCATTAACCCATTAAAACCAGCAAAGAGTATGTGTGTGAGTGTGAGTGTGAGTGTGAGTGTGAGTGTGTGTGTGTGTGTGTGTGTGTGTGTGTGTGTGTGTGTGTGTGTGTGTGTGTGTGTGTGTGTTTCCTAACCTTAAGTCCCATTCTCTTTCGCTGATCATGCTCTGGCTCAGCCGCCCACCTAAGGAACGTGCACACATCCTTGGCGACTTGGCTCATGGTGGCAGGGGTTCCTATGGCAACGCAAAACAGCAATAATCAGAATGACCTTCACGACGCGACGATGACAACACTGTGTGAGCGAGTAAACACTTCTGCATCGTTTACAGGGAATAATCAATTATCACAATAATTGGATTGGATTACAGTGTTGGCACGCATATCATTATCATGATTACAACAATAACCTGTTTATATTTGTTTACATTTTCAGGTCTCTGTATATTTACAACAGAGTCACAATCCCTTCCATTCTCCCATTACCGTACAGTAAATATTCACCTATGGCGATCGGACAGTGCATCAGGAAGCGTCAACTGCGTATCATCATTTTGAGTCGGCAGTGGCACGAATCAAGAAATGAAAATAGAAAGGATCGTCCAATCCTAACACACATACCGTCGTCAAATTCTAGGATCTCGTTGTACACGGGAGGCGCCATGCCGATGGCCTGTCCAGGGAAGTAGGGGTTGTAGTACATGCCCTCTCTCACCTCAACGCCAGCCGGAGGTTCACAGTATCCAGTCAACAGACTGAACACATAGTCCTCACCACCATGCCTGCACGCACACACAACGGACACGCACAGAGACAGAATCAACACTTTTCAGAGGGGGTTTAATAGGGTTCCGTAAGACAGGCTAACAAAATCAATTATAACAAGAAATATTAAAGATGACACTCGGTTGTAATGACATTACATAAAAAGAAAATAAAACAAACTAGAACTGCACTCTGTCGAGTGCCTACTTGCTTGTTGCACACAAGTAGGCCATTTATGGCCTACTAGTGCGCAAGCAGAGCGTGCAAGTACTGTTGACCGCTACAAACTGTCAAATCTCAGCTTCTCTGTGAAAGAACGTTTGAAATATTGAATTATTAGGTTTAGCTATTTGCTACGTACCTACTTTTTGCATGTAAAAAAGTATTATGAAGTATGGTAGAAGTTTCTATCTATAAAAGAAATACAGTTCTATCGATTTAGAACTGTCTTGGATCCCTTTTTAGTTTCTCAAAGAAAATTAAATCATCGATATCCGATGAAAAAAAAGGTATATAAACTGAAATAAAATATGTTATCACGTAGACAGTATAATTATTTAATTATATATTTTAAATTGTCAATTGCTTTAAATTTACTTAATCTTAGACTATAGTGATATTAATACTAAATCGTGGTCAGAGTAATAGGTGTCTCTAACTTCAATTTCTGTAATAATACTTTCACATTTGTTAAAATATGATCTAAAATACTTCCGTAATCTGTAGTTGGATTTGTGATTAATTGTAAAATATGATCTAAAATACTTCCGTAATCTGTAGTTGGATTTGTGATTAATTGTGTAAAGCCTAATCTGGACATGAAGGTCTTTATACTTACATCTTTCTCACTATACAGGTCATCATTTAAATCTCCTAGTATCATAATAGAAGAAGTCAAGTTTTCGAGAAATGTCTTAAATTTGGAAAGGTCTGTTTTAGGTGATCTGTACTGTACATAAGAATGATATATAGATCTTTATCATTTCATTTTGAATTCTTTCAATTAAAAAATACGCATAAAATACGCATGAGTGACGGCTTTCGATGGTGACGTATATGTCGATCAGTGTCGGGTGGATTAAAGGAAATGCCTCTATGTATATGTATACGGTATGTAATTTGTAAATTGATTAGTGGTATACTATGGCTACTTAGCCTATGCCCCGTTTGATGCGTATGTATCGTAGCAGCATATGACGTCAGGGTATAACTGGTACAACTAGAGAAATAGACATTGAAAAATGTGTGGTTTGGTTTTATCATTAAAAAATATTTAGACATACGGAATATAGATAGGCAAATAGAAAAGCATTCAAGTTGGAGTTATGTTTTGGACTAGACATTTAGAAGTTAGGTTTAGGGATCATAGATAGTATATTTATTCTATAAGCGATGAGTAGCAGATCTTGTAGATCTGCTATTTTGGCAAAATGTGTAAATATGACATTAAAAAAATGTCTGTCCTAAAATGTCGATGTCCTCGTATTGTGTGTGTGTGTGTGTGTGTGTGTGTGTGTGTGTGTGTGTGTGTGTGTGTACCGTGCGTTGACGATGTAGCTGAGGTCAGGGGGCAAAGCTCCGTTGTTTGCTGCGCGGGCGGCCTCGGGGTTGGGGTAGGGTTTGGGGAAGTAGTCCGACAGCTTCCCTGGTCGAGTGAACATCTCACCAGTCTCATCTGGCCCGTCCACCACCTCCACCTGAACACAACTTAATTCATGAACACTTTCCCTCCCACTCACACAAGTTAAATGACATAGAACAGCTTCCCTTCCGTTCACGAGTTACACAAGTTATATTTTCATTGTTTACCGGTAATTTGCGTTTTAATACGTTTTAAGATTTACAGAGTTTCAATCGGACAGAGTGGGATAGGTGAGCGTTTGGATGACCAGAAAGTCACAAGACGATGGTAGAAATGCAAGATTGGCAATCGACTGAATTACCCACACAGAACACAAACACACGCGTACACACAAATACAAACACACACACACACACACACACACACACACACACAAAAGTTTACCTCCTCGGCGATGGTCTTGACCTCAGCCTCTGTGTGCGACACACCCACCAGGTTTCTGAAGGCCAGGTACTCCATACTGTGACAGGCTGAACACACCTGCTTGTACACTGCATAGCCACGACGTACACTGGATCAGAGAAAGAGAGGAACAGGTGGCGGGGTTGAAAGAAAATACAATAAATTAGACCAATGGTTCAGAACAGTCCTGACAGTTTTGAGGTGGCATTCACACTGATAGTAAAACCTAAAATTTGCAGTCTTTAGGCACCGCCTTTTTACATTTCACCCTAAAAGGAATGAGCTTGTAGAGTGGGGAAAGGAGATCAACAGAAATCTTCTATTATGGGGGTCCCTTAGCCCATAGACCCCACTACTCCACTGAGTGAAGCTTCAGAGTCTGATAATCAGGCTAGAGGTCCCCGACACAAAATCTTTTCAGATTGATGATATTCACATGGCTGCCATCTTGCCAGCAAGGTGATACATAGGCGACACTTCCCATAGACAGCCCATTCATCCAAACAGAAAAGTCCTCTCTAATTATATTAAACACCGTCAAAATCACCAACATTGCAGCTGTAGGGAAAGCTTGAATTATCCTCTTTCAATCTGTAAAGTTTTTGTTTAATGAAAATACACCGTAGACATTTTATGAGCTACTTCCTGTCGAGAAATTCCTTGCAGATGATTATTATTATATTATTATAGTATCAGAGTATGGAAGCTTTAGTATTCAAGCTTTCCCTACAGCTGCAATGTTGGTGATTTTGATGTTTAATATAATTAGAGAGGACCTTTCTGTTTGGATGAATGGGTTGTCTATGGGAAGTGTCACCTAGGTATCACCTTGCTGGCAAGATGGCTGCGGTCTGAATAAAGAGAATGGGGGGCCGTGGCCAAATAAATATAAATTTGGCGGGCCTCGACATGAAAATGTTTTGGGACCGCCGATCTACGATATATAAATACAAAGAGCATGCTGTATATTACCTAGCATGGTCCAGTGAAGACAGATTGCCTCCGTGACTCCAGGGATACTCGGGGGGGTGGAGCTCCAGGTCTGAGGCTTTGATCGACTGATGGAGCATGAGGGCGAGCCCCGCTCCTCCGGCTGTGACCACGCCCAGCGTCGTCAGCGCCACCTTCTTATTGCGTGGCAGGCTGGCGAAGGACATGTTTGCCTACGGACAAAATGAGAGGGCATGTGTTATGACATGAGGGTCAATTTGTCACTGCTGTATCATCACAGAGGATAAAAACACATTATTTGTGTGGTCCTCTCAAAAACCTCTTAATGAAACGAGTCTTAACGAAAAAAATAAACGATAACTGAAACTGTATTCTGTGCTTTCAAAACTAACTGAAACCAACTAAAATCATAAAGAAACTGTCCTTAGTTTCAGACAGTGTTTGTCAATTTATTCCCACTACCATTCAATTAATTTAACTGTTAAACAACCAAGTCTCTCAACTCACTCTACAAGGCTCTGGAGGAAACCGTGCCAGGCAGCTAATGTAAACCAGGTCATATGGACACATTTGGGCCCTCATTTATCAATCGAGTGTAAAATCTGCCACAGATTCGAGTGCAGGTTTCGTAGTACACCCACGTCGCCACGGCATTTATAAAGTGATCGCAAACAGCTGATCCTTCCTTAATTTCGTTCTGACGTTAATAAATGTGACGGCTGAAATCTATCTGGCACGCCCTATGAAATCAAGCCTCGCCCTCGTTTTTGCGACCTGAAAACGGCAATACGTTTCCTGAAACCATGGTTACATGGACTTGCTGCCCCAGCTCTCTCATACACACACAGACGCACGCACGCACACGCAACTTGCAACTTGTTGTATCTTAAATAAATAAACCTGCATGAATTAAATAAAGCTGTAGGTCTGTTTCTCCTCTCGCTTCGCTTCCCCCTTGCTGCCCGCCTCACCCCCCCGCACGCTGACGCACATATCGCAATTTGCAAGCAACTGTCACTGTCTGTTGTTAGTTGTACAGTTATATTAAATTATTAAAGTATTTTTTATTTAATATACAACAAGATCTATTAGTGAACGAAAACCTGAACCTGTGAACCATGAATTAAATAACAAATAGGCGCGCGCGCGCACACACACGCTGCTGTTTTGCATAGGTGCTGCTCCTCGATCCTGATCCTGTCCTGTCTGCCTGTCTGTCTGTCCGTGACACCGTGATCAACTGACCATGCACGTTCGACAGTCTATTTAGATTGCCTCACAGTCGCTAGTCGCTGCAGTGGATAGGCTGTCAACTCAACTCAACTAGTGTCAATATATGAATGTGCAGCTAAAACCGTAGCCCATGTGGCTGGCACTGGAGGAGTGGTGGTGGTGGGCTGGCTGGGTAGCCTACATCTCCGATGCGGTTCCCACTTGCGCTGGCGGTACATTTGGCATTCGAGCGACGCGTCGGGTTTATTAAACGAGGAGGAGATTGCACATGTAACTCCAGAAAGACATCGGCCTACTGTAGATTAGGCTACAGTATATAGGCTACCCATGCATGTTGGGACTCTCCGCAGCTGCAGGCAGCACTGCACTATAGGCTATACTTTCCAACGTCATGGAAATATTCCAGCACAGACAGCCCAAATCCTCGCATGTATGCGCTCATGCAAAACACTGTTTAAATGGCTTAAATCAAGTGCGATTTTAATTGTAAAGTTGGAAAGCTCCTATAAATTTAATATGACACAAAGACACATCTTGTAGGTCCATTCCTTTTTTCTTTTTCTTTTTTTACATGTAGCCCATATACATACAGTTTTATATTAACATTTTAGGAGTGAATACATATGTTTCGATGCCTTTGGCAGCCTCTCAGCTGGTCAAACAATGCTGCTCCGCCGTTCTGCGACAGAAAAACATGCGTACGCCAGCTGAGGAGCAAACGTGGATTTTCAACGTTGTCACGTTCAATTTCAAGCTTTGGCGGAAATGGTAAATGTCAAAAATGTCGGTAATTTCGGCGTGCACCCATATTTTGGCGTACGCACGGTTGATAAATGAGGGCCTTGGTCTATAAATACTGTATCATGGTAACCACATAGAAGTCTTTATTGCCATGACATGTAAACATGTTAGGAATTTAGTTTGGTGGGACAGCAGAGTGCAGTTACAACATTAGGACAGGTGCAAAACAGGACAAGACAAGGTGCAAAACATGCAAAAACCTGCAATGCCAATGACTAATGAATAAATATAAAGTGCATAGAGTTCAAGTGTTCAGATCAGTTCAGAGCACAAGTCAGTCCATTTCACTCTTAGTGAGGGTGGAGGGAGGATGCACTTCCGCATTTTGGACACCAAATTTGGTGGAAGTAGAGCGTTCTTCTGGGTGCTTCAAAACGCCACTGAGCATCTTCTATCGAAATGTGTAGCGGGGGGTGGGGCTGTCGCTCCGGTTCGCTCTCTATCCTTTTATTACTCTATGCTCCACTGTGGCGACTGGAGTACCTCCCAGTACAGTCTAGGAAAATTGGCCTCAGATCCTGTGCAGCAGGGGCGTGGCCCAGTGCGTTGCGTTTCAAATGAAATGCGAATCAAAAGACAGGGGCGGGTTCCACATGGAGTGGGCGCTACATCTAAATAAGACGGAAGGGAAACAATTGCTCCTTGAGCGGTGGTGGCCTACTACAATTCAATTTGGAATTGGATTCCCTTCGGACTATTTTCATGGTATGCACAGTGCTTCAGACCGGAAAGAGGAGTGTCCGCTCAGATTCTGAGCGCAACGTACTTCCCTCACAGGGATACGTTCCTTTTTTCCCAGAAGTTCCTTTTTTCTCTCCCGCCTAGTGGCGAAAAATAAAACTTCTGGGAACTCAGATTACTCCCAGTATGATGGGAGGGGCCGGTCTTTTCTTTACCAAATATCTCAATAGATACTGTGATATTATGGGGAATGACTATTGGCGATTTCACCACAATGACATTTTTAGTAATGCTTATTTAATAACTAAATGAGTAGCGGCAAATGATAAAAGAGCTAGAACAGTCAGAAAAAATCATATTACATCAGATTAGGCAAGTAAGTCAGAGGGGCTTATTGTCGCCTTGTCGGTATGGGAGTCTACATATATAATATATATAATATAGACTAGTCAGTTATAGCAGTCATATCTCTCTACTAGCACTGTCCCGTCAGGCTTCACCGCCATGTCCCAAAAAAGCAAATATGGCTGTGGCTTAATATGTATCCTTGGTCCTTGGAATTAAAAACCTTGTCTACACTGGTATAGCGTCTATTATACCGGCTATATAGCCGGTCTATTCTACTGTCCTGCACTGTACCACTACACTACCTGAGCGCATGCTACCTCTGTGCATGAATGTTGTTTGTTACAATCAATGTCAGAGACACATTCCTACACACAGCTAGATACAGAATCATCACATCCTGTAGCTGTAACAACAAATAACCACAAACATGAATGCAGTGGACAGGAAACTAGCACATTTATACATTTATAGAGTGAGTGATGACGCTTATGAAAACGGTTGGCCTGGCCGCCTGGGAGAAGAAGATACAATCTCTGCGTCGGTGTGTATGGAGAATTGGAGATGACTTTTATACCCTCCAGACTGCCTTATGAAATAAAATATGAAAGCTCCACAGTCCACTCGCCCCCCGACTGTCCCTTACTGCATTTTGTAACAAACCATAACATGGCCTCTCAGCTCAACAGACCATTGTCTTTTAGGAGTTCCGGCATATAATTGTTTTGCATTTTGTTTTTTAAAGTACTATAATGTATCATGTATTTTTTTATTGTCTCCACCAGGCCGAAGGCATGGGGACTGGCTGGGGAGAGAGTATGTTTGGCTTTCAAAGTTTGCAGGATTGGCCCGTTTGGAAGACACACAGTGTGCAATAGAGCGTCGCAGTCCCTCCCCCTTTCGAGTGGCCCAGGAAATGAATCCCAATGCATTTTTCCCATAGGCATTTCTTACATTTTTTATTTAAAGACCTTTTAAGCGTCGTACGAAGCCAACTCTTGTCGTGACAAATCAACACTTTTTTTGTTGTTTTTCTTCTTTGCAATTTGGTCCAAAATATGGCCACAACCTGACCTGGCCTGGCAGAGACCTGTGCCCCGAGGGGCACTTTATCTAGTTTGTTTTCGATAAGTGTATAACAAGAAGTCCTTGGTGATCGACCACAACTCTTTTATTCTGGTATTTTAAAATACGTGTTGTCGACACTTTAATAAATATATCAATCTATAATCTATCCATCTGTCTATTTATGATGCTAATGTACTGAAGATTGAAGAACATGTACACACCTGCATGTGATGCAAATGATCTAAACATAATGTACATACCTGCTATTAAACAAGCTATATGTATGCTATACAGTATCTAATACATCTTTTCTAAGACATTTCTATCCCATATTGCTTCCCTCTCCACTCTTCTATCCTCTCGCTTCTTCATCTTTACTGTTTAGCCAACGACAACGAAAATCTTAAAATGTTAATAACTCGCGATCTAAATCATCCCGTCCAATTCTAAGAAAAGATCCTGTGTTAGACGGTCTCCTGCCGTTCAGTCTCTAGTCGTCGCGTTAGATTTAATCATGCCTCCCGTTGTTGTCGGTCGCCGTTAAGAGTGTTTTGGCTAAATTTAGCTGCTCCAGCCACATCCGGTATAACTTACGGTCCGTCGCTATTAATCGCTTGGGCGCTATGATTTAATGAATTAAATAACCCCGGGCAATCAAAGTGTTAAGCAATGGAGCCTTAATAAATGGTAATGAAATATATTACTATATATTATAGTACTGCAGTTAGAGAATAAATAATATGGCAACAATAAGATGACATTTCAAATCTCCTTGACCGGGCGAAATAAACATACAATCAACACTACTCAACACGATCTCATAAGAGTGTCAGTCAGAACAGTGAGTCTCATTGCAGACTATTCACTGATGTCAGAAGTTCAGGCTATTCAGTGTTCACTGATGTCAGAATCATGCCGCACTTTAGACGAGAACGGCGTTTTCGGGAGGTGAAATACAAATGTAGACTAGCGATGGTGAATGTAAAACCATGATGAAAACAAACCCTGATTCTTCTTGTACATGGGTGACTGGTCTATCTGGCATTCAGTCACCGACATCTAGCGACCTCGCCGACCTGGCATGCACATTAAAGTGTTTTCATTAAATGTGCGCTTTCGTGTAAAGGCTCGATATAAAATGAGAAAGAACGTAACGGGACTTTGCCGTTTTCAGAATGGTGTCAACTAGCTGTTCACTGATATGACTTTTGAGAACAGTCTCATTGCAGCCAATTTCTGTTCTGTTTAGAGGTGCAGTCACGACTCACTAGGTGTGTGAAGTGAGTGACTCCTCTATAGATCATGTTTCAAAACTCAATCAATTGTCAAACATTGTGTCTCACATCTCTGCGCTAGATCGGCTATTTTTATGTGTCGAATTGGATTAAATCTGTGAATAAGGGTGCTCCTGGTTTGGGTTTGTTTTAAATATGGCCACCCTAATCTAAGAGCAGTGTCACTGCAGGTTGTTGAGTGATAAGCACTGAGAGCAGTGTAATTTTGGTTGTCCACCCCAGGCAGTCATTGAGACTCCAACTCATCAGATAGAAGAGTGGTTCTCTTCTCAAACTTATTTTAATTTCAAGGACCTCCATGCCCCAAGGGTTACAAGGATCCCTGGACCCCACTTTGAGAACTACAGATAGCTAACCAACTTTAACCAGGCTGTTTATGACATAACGATCAGACATAATTTGTCATTATCAAAGCTCACAATAACACAACGAGCTCATAGTGAACTATTTCAACTCATCATTCAATGTCCAAGTAATGTCCAGTTAAGACACGTCTAAAAAAAATGCCATGGACTGGAGTTCAAAGAAAACGTGTCAATTGACCAGTCAATCACCTTAACATCACATAAACTAGCATTCATTTAGACTTTACCACGCGAGGTTTTCACTGAAAAAAACGTCACATATGCATAAACAAGTGTACACTAAGACTTTACTGTAAACTAGCCTTTATCCAGCCGGCTAATATTAGCCGACAGGACACATAATGCTAAATTCAACTAGACATGCTCACGTTTGAATCACATCTGTTCTAGCGTTATGGGCGAAGGCTTACAGACTTTGACATTTTTAATAAAATGTATAATAAAAATATAGACTGATGACAAGTGAATAGAGGCAACACGAGCCTGTGACCTTGTGTGAGAGCATGTTGCTAACCCGGTTAGCTTAGGTGTCAGGACTCAGGACGTGGCAGAACGCTGCTGTTAGTTTAAGTTGTCATTTTTGTATAATAAAGTGGGGTTTGCGGGACAGTGGAGGGGTGAAGCTCACCTTGGGGCTGGTGATGGTCTTGGGGGTCTTCAGGAGAGCTCTCCCAGTCCCCGATAAAGATAGAGCTCTCAGCGCCGCCATCTTGTCTGTCTCTCTGCTGTCTCCCACTCTCTGGAAGGAGGACAGGTCCCCAACAGCTACACGCATCCCATAGCCCAGGGAGACGGGCCTGTGATTGGCTGTACTAGGGTTGTCAGGGAAACGGTTGGAAAATGTTGTGATAATAATTGCACACAGCAGGCAAATTACCACGAAAAAGTAAATGAATAATAACATATAACGGAATAACACATAATAAACTACCAACGCTTTAGTTGCTGTTCACAGATAACTTTATAAAAATGTATACGTTTTGTGTCCTTGACAACCACCTAGCCAATCACTGTGGGTGTGGGAGTGTCCCACTGGGCTATGGCATCTTCATCTTGACTGCAGAGAGTGGCCTCTCCTCTGTTTAGAGAAAAGTATCAACATTTATTCACTGTTTACTAAGATATTTTGCAATTTAAATGAAATATTTTATTGCATTCAACAGTGAACAAAATAACATGTCGTTATCTGGTGGTTATCTGTGTCAAACGTGGGAAAACCGCGCCAACATGAGGATTTGTAATCACTTTTGACCTGCATTTAGGCCTATTTATTTCTACTAATGACCTTGTGCAGTTATGCTATAACTCGATTATGGATATTCGTTTCTTCTGAAGATTTTCCTTAACTGCTTTCCTTTTACCTGCTCAGTCCATGGATCATCTACCCTTGATTGATGCTTCAAACGCATGTTAAAATTACGTTTCCACCCAACATTTGGAAAAGTAATTTCACTGACCTCAAGTCACCTCGGCAAAAGAAGAAGGAAAAACAGCGCCCTCTGCTGTTTGTTTCTGTTCTTGAGAGAACAGTGCCCATGCTTTTATAGCTAGTGAGCCCTTAGTATATATATTGGAGTGAGCCTAGTCATCAGTCATGTGTTTTCCTGCTCGCAGCGTATATATTCAGGTCTGAACGCAGCTTTAGAGACAAATTAGCTGAGAATTTGACCCTAGATGGCATTACCTGATGGAACAGATTCCAGTTACTCAATGTTGGAAGGCCCGTGTTAACAATGGAACTTAGTGAAGCTTAAGCTCCAGGGCCCGCAGCTTGCAGGGCCCTGACTATTTCAAATAGGTAGGCTATACAGCTCTGAGCTGAAAGGGCAGTTGGTGACATCCAAGGTTCACAATGTCTCTTTTGATGAGCTTAGTGTGATTAGGTGTTTTAAAATGTGTAAACCTAAGAAAAGCCCAGGCCCTGATAACATTGGTGGCCGTCTGCTCACTGTCCCTCGTCCCAAGGCTCTAAATGACTTCAGGCCGGTGACATTAACATCTGTGGTTATAACTTATGAAGTCATTTGAGAGACTCGTTAAGGAAGAGCTCTTGTTAAAAACAGAGTGTTACCTGGACCCTATGCTACGTACCATCACCTTACTGAACCTTCTATTTAAACACCTGGAAGTTAGCAAGAAACATGCTAGGCTGCTTTTTGTTGACTTCTCATCAGCCCTTCAACACCATTCAGCCACACATACAAGTTGAAAAATTAGCTAACAACTTTGGCTTAGACCCTGGTATTATTGGTTGGGTTCTGGATTTCCTCACAAATAGAACCCAGAGGGTAAGGGTGAATGGGAAGCTGTCTGGTGAATTAACATCATCGACCGGTTCACCCCGAGGTTGTGTACTCTCTCCACTCTTATATATCCTGTACACAAATGATTGCAGAAGTCAATATGCAGAATTTAAGACACATTATATAATTTGCTGATGATTCTGTCATTGTTGGGTGATAGCGAGGTCAGCCATGGCCCAGTTGTAGATGATTTTGTTTCTTGGTGTGAAGAGGCATTCTTACAACTCAACGTCACAAAGACCAAAGACATGTTTATTGATTTTCTTCGATGTCCTGTTATTGATGGCCAGTCAGTAGAGTTTGTAACTCTACTCATTGAGTCTGTCATCTCCTTTGCTGATATTTGCTGGTATGGCAACCTTGGGGTCAGACAGAAAAATGCCCTTAACGAGGTTGTTAAGGGGGCTAGCAAAATTCAGCTGTCTGAGTCATTTATATAATGAGCAGGTGCTAAAAAAAGCATCGTCAATTAGAGCTGACAGCTCTCACCCCCTATACCGGGAATATTAATTCCTGCCATCCGGCCAATGGTTAAAGACTCCTGTTACTAAAACCAACAGGTACAAATTCTCATTTTTCCTCTATCCGGGCCATCAACAAGGGAAGCAGGAGGAGGTAGATGTAGCTACACTCGGTGCATTTTAGCGCTAGTTGCACTTTATATTTAATGTAACATCTGTATGTTGTGATAATGTTTACGTATGTCTGTTGTTATGTATGTTCTACTGTTTATAATGTCTTTAAGAGGTTTTATTATCTGCTGTAAAACAGATGTGCCCAGATTGGGACATATTATGTCCCCATATTATGAATAAACTTGACCGTGACCTTGAGCTGTTGCTTCTGTCAAAAAATGTAATCCAACACAGGAACCCCAGCTAGTGTTTTTGGTCGTCCAACAGTTTCTTAACCACTCGGTGGGAGGAGACTCAAATATAGCAGATCAGTGTCTGGGTGCAGCATTATAACTCTATGGGAGCAGCAGTGATAGTGCTGGCGGTGCGCTGAACGCCCGCATATTCATTCACTGGACGCAAAGTGTCGTTCACGTGTTACGCAAATCACATGCACGTGTGCCAATTGAGTGTGCATGGGACCTTTTGATTTGGTGGGCCCTCGCAGGGGTTGATTCGGCACAATTATGTTGGATCGCGTTCCTGCAGTTCCTCCGGTTCCGGGGCCCAACCCTACTTGGGGGGCCTGTATTCCTGCTTCCTGCTCTTGAGCACGGACCACCTGTGTCTCTTCATGTAGTAGACCATCGGTAGGAGGATGGCCGAGCCCATCAGCAGCTTCAGGCCCATGCGTTTGCGCTGGTCGTGCTCCGGCTCGGCCGCCCACCTCAGGAACGTACACACGTCCTTGGCCACCTGACTCATGGTCGCCGGGGTTCCGTCATCAAACTCCAAGATCTCATTATAGATGGGCGGAGCCATGTTCGTGACCTGGCCGGGGAAGTAGGGGTTGTAGTGCTTCGGCTCCTCCCCCGGTTGCGGTTCCATATCGACGCCGGCCGGAGGGTCGCGGTATCCGGTCAACAGGCTGAACACGTAGTCCTCGCCGCCGTGTCGCGCATTGACGATGTAGCTCAGATCGGGGGGTTCTGATTGGTTATTCGCAGCCTTTGCGGCCTCTGGGTTTTTGTAGGGTTTGGGGAAGCAGTCCGACAACTTCCCCGGTCGCATGTACATCTCGCCCTCCTGGTTCGGACCGTCCTCCACCTCCACCTCCTCGGCGATGGCCTTGACCTCAGCCTCTGTGTGTGAGACGCCCACCAGGTTTCTGAAGGACAGGTACTCCATGCTGTGACAAGATGAACACACCTGCTTGTACACCTGATAGCCACGACGTATGCTAGCGTGGTCCAGTGAAGACAGGGGCCCCGCGTGGCTCCACGGGTACTTAGGGGGGTGGAGCTCCAGGTCTGAGGCTTTGATCGAACAATGGAGCACGAGGGCGAGCCCTGCACCTCCGGCTGTGACCACGCCCAGCGTTGCCAGCGCTACCTTCTTATTGCGCGGCAGGCTGGCGAAGGACATGTTGAACTTGGGAGTGGTATTGGTGTTGGTTTTCAGAGTGTTTAGGAGAGCTCTCCCACCACTGATACCTGGTAATGCGACAGATCGCAAAACCAACATCCTGTGTGAGTCCAGTGCGTGCTGGAGATGCGTGAATGTCACTGAGACTTGTGCTGTGTTTTTTGCTGGTGGTGAACCGCTTGTAGTCAGATCACGATGAGTCGGCCGTGCCCATATATGGCATTCTGTGTCGGTTTTTCCCCAACTATGGAGGCCCATGATGTCAGACAAGCCTCTAAGTAGTGTTGATAAGCGATGGCGGCAACCATAGCAACATGATATCAAATGTAAAGGTTTCACATAATGGAGTAAATGGACCTTCACCAAGACTGACCAGAACTAACGGTTCTCGAGTTCTCGAATTACGTGCATTACAACCGTACACGCACACAGAGACGTGGCACATTTATAGTAGGATGTCAGTATTTTCAAACATATAGCAGCGTGGCTCACTTTATTTGTTCATTCATATTAATGGACACAACCTCAGCCTGATGACCTAAAAGTCTAATATCTCTCCTGAGTCATATAAGGACATCCATACTAGGCTTAAAATAAATAATTTATATAAATATTTTTGGAAATCTCTGTGGGAAAAATGTATGGGGTCTGCATCGATGGAACCAGAAAATGGCCGCCACATACCCTGTGACAATCTCTGCCATGATGTGGCAAAGACTTGCTCTTGTTTGTCTTTGAGAATGTTTTATTTCTTGAGGCGCACTAGCCCCTCCCATATACAGCTTTTGTCCCCACACGTCTCAAATATTATTTGCCATTGACAATGAAAGGAGAAATTAGGTAAAATATCCGCCAAATATGACATAAATCTTGTCCCACACGTCTCATATTTGCCATTGACAATGCAAGGAGAAATTAGGTGAAATGTCTGCCAAATATGACGTAATTTAACCAACCAATCACATAAATTCAGTTGTTCATGAGATGATAGAGCGCCCCTCACTTCACACGGGTGTGACCTTTTATTTTTTACACACCATTATAATATTTTTTATATTTTTTAATATACCAGTAAGACGCGCAAACGCAGGAAGCAAACGCAGCACATACATATTTGGGTTTTTTTAAGATTTATTTTTAAGTTATTTTTTTTTAAGTTAAGTTATTTTTAAGTTAAGTTTTTAACTTAGCCATAACCATATAAGGAGTCCCCAAAGCAGCTATACGTCCAAATATGGAGTGTGTTGCATCAATCACAAACAAATCACTCAGCTCCATATATGGGCACAAAGGGGGGGGACATGGACACACAGACAGACATGATCTGCTAGGTCTCATAGTAAGTGCTCATTGCGTTCGCAATCATAATATCCAATTATGGATATATATGCCAATATGTGATGGCACATATTTGCATGTTTATACATATATATTTTCATTATTTATTTTTTATTTTTATTAATTTATTAATGAATATATATAGTTTATATATATAGTTTTGTTTTTAGTTTTTTAGGTTTCTCACCTCACCGGCACAACAACTAAAATCAAATAAATCAAATCTGCATACAGTCTCTTGGGTTTCTTAATGTTGTCATCGGGTGTGATTTTCTCACACCACTTCCTCCTCAGGCCTCCCAACCAAGATCTTTCCTCCTTCTGCAGACTTTCCGCCATCTGCAGACTGGCGGATCATGGTGGAGATTTCATCAAATGTTTTTCCCTTGGTCTCTGGTACCTTGAAGAAGGTGAAGATGAAGAAAGCGATCAGCAAACCGGCGAAAATGAGAAACACATATGGGCCACACCGCTCCGCTATGTACGGGAAGCTTAAGCCCACGATGAAGTTGCTGGTCCAGTTGAACAGACCAGCCACGGCCATGGCTGAGGGCCTCGGTCCCTGGGAGAAGATCTCTGGTGTGATGAACCAGGGGATGGGCCCTGGCCCAATCTCAAAGAATGCCACAAAGGAAAATATGGCCGCAACGCAAACATAGGACATCCACTTCAGCTCGTCCAGAAGTTTAAGACCGATGGTCATAAGAATGGCAGAGCCAGCCATTCCCAGCAGCCCTACCATCTGTAAGGGCCGACGACCAGCACGCTCCACCAAAAACAATGAGACCACAGTGAAAGCTGCGTTGACCAAGCCGACTCCGATAGTGGCATATTTAAACTGTGCCACTTCCGCCTTCTCAAAGATACTGGTGGAGTAAAAGAACACCCCATTGATGCCTGACAGCTGCTGGGAGAGGTGCAAGACAATGGCGATGCAGATGGCCTGGCGGTAGAGGGGTGAGCGGAACAGCTCGAGGACGGTAACCTTCTTCTCCCTCATCATCTGCCTGTTCTCCTCCTTCATCTCCTCCATGTCGACGCTCACGTCTTTGGTGGCACGCAGCTTCCTCAGCACAGTCTGCGCCTCGCTCTCCAGGTTCTTGTTGATGAGCAAGAAGCGGGGACTCTCAAGGAAGAAGGGCATCAGGACGAACTGCAGCAGCGCAGGGACGGCGGTGAAGGCGAGTAGCAACGGCCACAGGGTGGCGTTGCCCATGAGCGACTCCAAGCCCAACACCTGTGCGATCACGATGCCTATGACGATGGCCAGCTGGTGGACGCTTCCCAGGGCCCCTCGGATAGCAGTGGGCGCAACCTCTCCGATGTACATGGGAGCCAAGCCGGAGGCCAGACCACAGTAGATGCCGACCACAAACCGGCCGGCGATCAGCATCTCCCAGGAGCCGGCCAGCTTGGAACAGCCCATGAGAGCTGCAGAGGTGAAGTCCAGGATGTTGACCATCAACATCGAGTTCCTCCTTCCAAAGCGGTCCGCAAACAGTGCCACGGCGAAGGAGCCGATCATGCCGCCGACCAGGAATATGGCGACGGTGACGGCCCAGAGAGCCTTGAGGTAAGGGTCAGGGACGGCCTCCTGGTAGCGCTCGTTCCACGACTCCTTGATGAACGTCTTGATTTTCTCCTCGGGGACATTAATAACCCCAATGTTGTAGCCAAGCAGGAAAGAACCGATTACGGCTATTACCACGCTCAGCATTAGCTGGAACGTCAGTTGCTTTCTGTAATCCATGGCTGTGTCATTATTTGTTGAGAAAGTTAAGAAATGAAGGCTTCTCTGTGATTTATAAAGATGACAACAGCTCTGGAGTCATCATGATCTATGATGTGTCAGAGTGATGTCAGAGTGACAAGGCTGGCCCTCCATTTAAAATTGGCCGGCCAGCGGGCGGACCTCTGACTCGACTGACTGACATCACGTTCATGTCACCATGACAGTACCCAGCTACGCCCCAAATACGGAGTTTGTTGTTTAATCTCAATGTGTAGTAATGTTAGCTCCATGGGTGCAAAAGGGGGGCATGCCCATATATGGACATATACTGATATGCAATCAGTATCACCAGCAATCTCTACATTATGCAGACAAAAACGATTTTCAATAGAATATAATAAAAAATCCAATGATTTCCATCTATAAAAAGTTAATAGTGTAAATGAAATTAGCAGCTCTACAAGCTTGCAGAGCTGCTATTTTTCACTAGTCCCGGGCCAACATCTAAAGTAATTTGTCTTTTGGATCTCAAGCAAAAACGTTTGGGAACCATGCAGTGACCATGCACTGATCTATGACGTCAATCATAGATGATATTGTGATATGTGACGTTATTGTATGAATCATAATGAATGACCCAAATTTGGGCAAGGTTAACACAATCACAGCCCGTAATGATTTATTTTCATTATCAAATTAAATAAACTAGGCCAGTGACACCGGCCTACTTGGGAATGAAGCAAGTCAGGAACTATTTGGGAATGCACACCCCACCCACCCATTGTACAGCGTCAGAGTAGGCCTACATGTTCTGCCTGTCTGTCTGTGTTCATTTTATGCCCATATATAGAGATCCCTGATGTCATCAGCATATGCCTATATAAGTGTATGGACGTGTTGGATCTGTGGTTCAACATATATGGAGGTCCCTGATGACAGCCCCCCCCCCCCAGCTATTCATTTCAATGGAGTCAGTGGCGTTTTGAAGCACTGACTCCAAGTGCATTTTTTAGAAATTATAGAAATTAACCACTTATGCCATTTTCACTTATAGGGGACCCCCGCAGATAATAATGCAGCTGGTAATTAATTGATTTAATCAATTCTTGGTTTTTTTCTTCTTTTTGGCCCATGAAGTTGCAGCGTTGGTGGAGCTTCTTTTCCATCCACCAGCTGTTTAAAACCACCAGGGAGAGACTTCTGCCAGACTGCCGCTCGCAGAAAGAAGCATTTTTTGCAGTCACTTTTATCTTCAATATGTACTTTGCTCAGCCAATGGCTCTGGGGTGATCACTGATCAGCCAATCACAAGCCAATGTTTGTGTTCACACAAACCCGGAAAGCTGGGCATAGGCCCCACCACCAGGTGTATATGTTGCTCAAGTACTGAGGGAGGGTTGAGTACTTTGTCCACCAAATGGACCCGGTCGGTTCCATTTGTACACTCTCAGAGTTATGGGATTTGAGAAACACTGATTTAGTGATGAATGCTTCTTCCTCCACCGTTAATTCTGTTACAAGCCAAGCCACAATCATCATAATGCCTTTATTATTTGTCATTTTCCTCATAATTGTGTTTGATGTGTTTCCAGAGTTTCCCCTGGTTCAGCTTTTCAAATATGGTGTCTCCTGCCTGGTCGAACACCCGCTCGAAGAACACGGCACCAACCATGATGGTTAACGCAAACGTGGACGTTCTCCTGAACAAGTTGTACACAAACCTCTTCGTCAGCATCGTGTTGAAGGACCTTTGTTTCTTTGTTACTTTGTTTCTTTTCCTTTTGGGTTCTTGTACTTTATATAGTATAGTCTTGTCAGTCTGTGATGTGACGTTTTCAACCAATGAGCCAATCTGACCACAATACTGATGGAGTCAGATCTCCATATTAGGCATCCACTATTTTCAGAAATGTTCACATTCTTCATAATGAGTAGCCTATACTTGTGGTACTTTAAGTACTGTAGCCTATTATTGACATTTTGTAGCTACATTAATGGTATTGCTACTTTAATCAGAGTTTTCCTTCCACCACTGCCTGACATGGAATTCCATATTTAGGCATGGGCTGACTCAATGATTCAACCAGACCATCACCATTGACCAGTACATATAAGCAACATGACAAAGTCAGATTCCCACTAATGATCAAGATGGCAGACAGAACAGTTCAAATAGCTGGCAGACCAGTTCCCATAGCCGAGAAGCCAATGATGAATGTGAAACTGTGTGATCTTGGACACTGGCTCCGAGGTCGTGACTTCACTCCAACCGGTGTCATGGCGGCCGCGTGCAGGGGTCACGACAGGTACTACAACAAGTACATCAACGTGAAGAAGGGAGGCATCAGTGGCGTCGCCATGTTGCTTGTTGGCTACGTGGCGATCAGCTACCTCTGGAGTTACGATCACATCAAGCACGACCGATGGAGGAAGTACCACTGAATCTCCGTCACCTTTAACCTTGGATGAGCGGAGACCCCAGGGCTCTATGCTAGTGTATTTTCTGTATTCACTCTACATTAAATATCTTCGCTGAAAGTAGCAGATCTACAAGCTTACGAGCCGCTCCGACAAGCTTACAGAGCGTTGCATGCAGCGTACAGCTTGTTGGAATGAATTGACCTTTAGACTACCTTGGTGATTCTCAACCATTATTGCGAATGCAATGAGCACTTACTATGAGACCTAGCAGATCATGTCTGTCTGTGTGTGTGTGTGTCTGTCTGTCTGTCTGTCTGTGTCTGTCCCGCTATCCAAATATGGAGTATGTTGCATCAGCAATCACTCAGCTCCATATATGGGCACAAAAGGGGCCAGGTCCACTCAGCTCCATATATGGGCACAAAAGGGGCACCATATAAGGAGTCCCCAAAGCAGCTATACGTCCAAAACCCAAATATGTACGAGCTGCGTTCGCTTCCCGCATAATAGCAGATAGTGCAAAGAACCCTTAATTAACATATGGACACTCCCCCAATGCTAAAATATGCTGGCGAGTTGTAAGCCTTGTGTGTGCACTCAGCACAACTTGCATAATATGGATAACGCATAAGGTGGTGGCAGTATGACCTAATTGGGGCATAACGCCTGCATTTTTTACACGTAAAATGGGGCCCAGTGTGCAGTTTGGTGTTGTGTGTGTAACAGACTGTTTGTAATTACAAAGATGCGATTATAATCCATTTCTAATGCTACTTTCAGTGTATGAGTGTGGTCAGGGTTATGCATGTAAATTGACGCCGCTTGGCAGGGGCATACAACCACCATGCACTATTTCTATCTTTCATCACTTGAATACAACACTTTAATGATACAACACTTTAATGATACAACACTTAATTGAGCGACTTTTGGCACATTGTCATTGTCAACAAACAATGTCATGTCATTCATCTAAATGTGGAGGCAACTCTGTTCACATGTCAACACATATAGATGGCAGAGGAAACCATGCAAGGCACATGCTCACTGTGAGCAGTTAGGGCGGGGTTCAGTGTCTTCCTCAAGGACACTTCGACAGAAATACAGTGGGAACCCGGGATCGAAGCGGGAACCTTCCAATTTCCACGTGGCCGATCTACCAATCACTTTATCGACTGCATGTCCATGTCTGTTGATGTTCTAAGCTTGTTGTTCTTGACATTTACTAGTCTGTGATCCACAAAGACTTTCAATTAACACCTTGAATGAGGCAGAATTTTTCAAAAATAATGGTGCGATATAGTGCCAAGCACATGAGGCAGATTTTACTCTGAAAAGCCCCGCATTACTAACACCTACTGTAATAAAAAGGCTTAAAATGTCCTCTCCTCCTTCTCTCTCTAGAAGCGTTTATATTCCAAACGAGATGCTAGGTTAAGTCAGAAATTAAGACAGAACATTGCTGTTTTGATCAAAACCATGGAGAGACTAAAGATTTTTGTTTAGTCGGGCCGTAAAGTGAACGGCAGTGCACATATTTTGTTTTATATGATTAAAAAAGACCTAAAGACGCCTATACACGTCATAGGCACCCCGCGGTTTGAATAGAAGAGACGTGAATACACGTCCATAGTACAAAAGGTGGTTTGGTGCCTTGCTCAAGGACGCTTGAACAGACTGTGCAGGGATTGAACCAGCAGCCTTTAATTTACAGTCCAGTCTAAGCCAACTAATTATTGAATAATTCAGTTCAGTTCAGTTTGGAAAAATGTGAAAGTATATGTTTTGAGTTCTGGGTTTAGTTCCCCGGATTAGTACTACATCCTGTGCAGATGAAGAGAACCTTATCTGAAACTGAGCTGTAGCGTATTGGAAACAAATCCAGAATCTGTGAAATACTTCAATACAGCACACTTAATTCTTGTAGTGGAAAAGACCAAGAGGTGTACGTGAGTCAAAAAAGACAAAAGAAAGAAAATAAAAAGTAATGGTTGAGTCAATTTTGGTCCTACTCTCTCCCTCTCTGGTAAGGACATCACTTCTCCTTCCTCTCTTTTTCTTCAACCAGACTCTTCAGGTGGTCCAGGTGGTACAGGGCTCTGCACACAAACATCAACTGTGTGTTAATCACGTTTCAATGATTCAGTTGCATATATTATGGATTACAACATGCAGTACTTTGCATTAGAACATGGTTTGTTCTGTGAGCATCCGCGTCCGACAATGTCAGAGTTGTCTGTGCAAAATGGCATTAGTTCAACGACCCATTGTTCCATTGCGAATGGGAATGATCAACTTTGTCACATCACAGGTTTACAGGTGTAAAACAGTGGGTGAAATTAGTTTTGGTCTGACAGCATGCATTACAACCTGAATTCCCTGAATACCCATTACAACCTAAATACCCTGATTCAAGCATTTATTTATGTCCCTCATAAACCATCTCCTGATCATCATGGTCCATGATATTTATTTAGACTGATTTATGTATGTTTTAATTCTAACCTTTATCATTATTTTGATAATGAAATTTATGATTTCCCTCTAGCTTCTTTCTACTCCTTTTCTGTTCCTTTCTACCTTTTATTAGAAGTATTATAATTACTGTGTGTGGTGATCAGACCTTACCTCTGTATTGACAGTCCACCAGAATCAACGTCCTTCAACTGGGTCTCACATACCTTCATAAAGAACAATTTAACATACATAACAAATATTAGTACAATAATACTGTATAGTAAAGCTAGCCTAATACTACTACTAATAATACCGTAGTACAAAATGCTAGTAATCCTAGTACAATACTGGTAGTTGCTACTGCTAATAATGCTGGTACAATACTACTACAGTTAGTAATAATGCTATTACAATACTTATCTAATGCTAGTACAATAATACCAGTAAGACGCCCTGAGGGCGAGAAGGGCGGGCGAGGTCAGGTGCACGCATCCGCCTGGGTGACGGCAGACCCAGACTGCTGGGCGAGCACTGGCGCTTTGGCATGGGGGGTCAGATCAACAAATAGAATTAATTCTGTACTGGCCATATATGGAGCGTGTCTTGAGTGTACAGGGTTTGATGAGGTCAGATCAACATATGGAATGTCAGAACAGAAGTACGGGTGTACAGCTTTAGATGAGGTCAGTGTCGTGATCTTCATATACGGGTAGGCTATGGAGATGGCCATATATGGTCGTGTGACGTGTCACGAGGCGTGATGTCACGAGGCGTGACCATATATGGGGCCGTGATGTCACAAGGCGTGACCATATTTGGAGGCGTGGCCATATATGGAGGCTTGGGTGACTAACTAACTGACGGACGGGAGATGCAGGTTTTCATAGTAAATGCTACACAGCATTATAAAATGACTTGGTGTTTAGAGACATGCACACGTTCAACAGCAACGCAGGCAGCTTTGAATACAAAATAGAATTTAATGATTGAGAACACATCAATTTTAGTTTAAACATATCTGGTTAAGTGAAATATCCAGTGGTTCGTTTTCTTTTTTTTTTACTTTCTTGGATGTTATTGTTTTTAGATATTATGGAAGATCATATCTTTGACAAGTGACTATATTTCACTTGTGACATGACTCTAATGGTTTAAGTGTAATAATGCTGCCGCTATCTTATGAGTGCTCACCTGTGAGTGTGCAGCTTGCATGTTGAACAACATGTGTTTGAGGGTCTCGACAGGTCCTGGGTGTTTCCTACCAGCAGTCTGAATGGAACATTTTACACACAATCATTTTAGAGTTTTTATCAGTTTTAGGGATGTCACAATTACAAATGTACAGTAGGTTCACAATTCATTGTGACACAAACAATTGCAATGAACAATTTAATTTTGCTTTGGGCATTACACATTCAAACTTAATACAATAAGGCCACCCATAAGGGGGCTGTATACAGCGGGTGCAGTACGCTCTAAATAGATTCACCTTGACCTCAACTGAGCAATAGTGAAATTTCCTGGCTAACATATTAGCTTCAGCATCCAGCATTCTGCGCTGTCGGTGCATGTCAGCATCATCAAATATAACTCAAATTACTTAAATATACTGTACAAAGACATTCTGAATCTGACCAATGGTGCAACTGGCACCAAAACTATTTAACACGTAATACACTTCATAAAATGACTTAGACCCACTTTAGAAGTGGCGTCCAATGTTTATAATTATACATTTTATCAGTAGTAGTTAGTAGTATTACAATAATTATTCTATGATTATTCCTTCCGCCTACCTGTCCTGCAGTGTCTGTCAGAGTCTGTGTGATGTTTTCATTGTCTATGGCGTCCTCTACTGGTACTGGAGACTTACTGCAAGTTGTAAATATAACTTGTGTTATTTCGATGTTTCTACTACTACTGTACTCTCAGTGTGACCGACAGTGACAGAGATGTTTCTACTACTACTGTACTCTCACAGTGTGACTGACTGTGACAGAGATGTTTCTACTACTACTGTACTCTCACAGTGTGACTGACTGTGACAGAGATGTTTCTACTACTACTGTACTCTCACAGTGTGACCGACAGTGACAGAGATGTTTCTACTACTACTGTACTCTCACAGTGTGACTGACAGTGACAGAGATGTTTATCAACAGCTTTACTCACAAAGTGACAGGATTTTCCCACCAGCGATCAGCACCCAGCAGATCCCCAGCTGTAATAATAAAAATAAATCATCATCATACTGCCGTCCGAGTGTCCGGCAGAAACCTAATCTCTACATTAATGTTTTTGTTTGTTTGTTTGTACATTAACTACATTGACACACAAAAGTAGCAAAAATAGCCAAACATCAGTGGTTTAGATAATTTTTCGAAAATAAAATATAAAATAAGGGAAAGTGGTTAGGTGTGTCTGTGGGGTTTTATGTATACTGAATCAATGCAAAGTATTAACAAGACCTTCTTGTGACTAAGTAATACATTAGAAGAAGCAAAGGTTCATTCTTTTTGTCCCATTTCCTGAAAAGTAACCGTTTTGAACATACAAGTTTTGCATCCAACAGCGACAATATACAAACTGGATAAAGATAGGGAGACTAGTCTCACGTAGCCAGACAACTATTTCACAATCTCCGAACGCCACCTCCCGAAATCCGATTTGTCATTTCAGATTACGAAAATATATTTGATAATATCTATTGATTTTTTAAATTGACATTCTGCGAATAAGCATGCCATATAATATATGGTTTGATTATTTTGATTTATATTAAGATATATTTGCGCAACTGTAAAGTATAGTGTTTGATGTGAAGCACATTGTGCATGAATGTGTGTGAAATGATAGATGGGTTGTAGTTATATTTGGTGTTAAAATGTCTTTCTACCTTGAAAGTCCTGCTCTGAACAACTGTCTCTCTCTACAGTCTGTCTCATCTCCTTCTCACAGCCCTGAAGGACGGACGGACAGACAGACAGACAGACAGACAAATCAGTAATAATAGAGCTAGAAGCTCTCAAGCAGGACTACTTGTTTTATACAGTACTTCACATAATTTATGTTATACTGTTTTTTTATAAATCTTCAAGGTACAACACTGTCTTTTGCTTTCAGTATATGGAGTCAACAGTGTCCATGAGCAAGGCACTAAAACTAAATGGAGCCTCCATGACGACAAACCCTATATGCATTAAGGATAAACATGACGCAACATACACAAAATGTGGGATTGCGGTTTTACCTGTTTGCTCTTCATCACTCCATCCTCCTCTTCTATGTCTCTGAGCCAGGAGGGAGCTGAACATGTGCGTACACACACACACACACACACACACACACACACACACACACACACACACACACACACACACACACAGTGGGTTTCAAAGTGTCCTTAAGTGGGTTCCTCCAAATGGCCCCGTACGGGTCTGTAACTCTGAGAGTGTACAAATGTTTTTTGTATACACTCTCAGAGTTATGGGGGTTTTAAAACAACTTTACACTAAATGGAACAGAGCATTAATTAGTATCACATAGGAAGAGTTATTCTGTGTGAGTCCTCACAAGTATAAAAGTAGTATACAAGTTATAATGAGTTTGTCGACATACCTGTGTGGTCAAGTGCATGAGAAGGGTCAAATGTCATCGGGGTCAGACAGGGGTCGTTCAGCCACACCTGGACACCGTGAGTCTGAGAATTAAATATGACACTATGATTCATAATATGGGAAGTACCATATAATAAGTTCAGTTTTCTAACAATGTTTCTCACCTTAGAATCTCTATGGATAGGACACAATGATTCAGTCTGTCTCAATACATCTAATACTGATCTGAGAGAGAGGAGAGGAGAGATCAAATTAGACCACTAAATAAAGACTGTGGCGTTATCAAATTAAGATATATGATCAGACCCCCAGGGGTCCATTGGGGGGTTCCAGGGGGTCCACAGTAAAAGGATCACAATCATTGTAATCCATGTATATGTTGGATATTCAAAAGTAGAAGATCTACAAGCTTTCAAATCTGCTATATTTTAATGTTTAGGAATTTTAAACATAAGACAAAAATCTTCTCTTTTGGGGGTTTGAGAAATACTGATTTATGGGTCCAGTAGGTTTCCTATGAATAAAGCGTACAGCGAGGTTTAACCCATTTACCTATACGTTGTTTAACCTTTCATGCCGGATGCGACCTCTGTGTCTCATCAAACCGATCGCACAGAAAATAGTATACATGTACGAAATTGAAATTCCGTAGATAAACGAGCCAAAAGTCTGTACAAATGACACTGAAATACCTCCCCATAGACAGTGACGGAGGGGCGCCATCTCTACCCAACTTGAGCCACATGAAGCACCGCACAGTCGTTATGCTGAGCGTTGCGAAGTTCGGTAGCTTCAGCAGAACCGATGGGCACAGAATAGTAAATAATATAAAGCCCGAACCAGCCACGGTGAAATTGCACTTCCGTGTTTGTGAAAGTCACGCCTCCGTCAAACACTAGTATGAACTTTTGGGTCTTTTAGTCGTTTATCTACGGAAATTTCGTACATAATTATATACTATTTTCTGTGAGATCAGGCTGGTTTCTTTTAGTTTTCCCTTACCAGTGTTGCGGACTCTATTTCTTTCTCTTTTTTTAGGAGGCGTCAGGTCTACTGCTTTCCGTTGGGTTGGTATGGAATAAACCTTACTGTTTACTCAATCAGAATTGTAATTGATAAATATACGACACCCATTCCTACCTGTGTTCTCTGTGTCTGGTGGTGGTGTACAACTGGTCCCGGGTCAGACACTGAATACAACCAGGTCTTTTAGCACAGAGGTCAGTCTCGGAGAGCAGGTCTGAGTACAGACAGAACATGACATTATATTGAGACAATAGACCAGAGTTTTTGTTTTACAAAAATAAATCCAGAATCACCCCAGGCAGAGGAAGTGTAGCGCCCAGGATTACATTAGATAATTGACACTGGGTGAAAAAATGGGTTACAAAATCGTGGGATAAAAAAAAAGAAAGTCCAGAATCAAAAACCATGAATGTCTATCTGTGTTGCTGTGGAGCAGGGGTGCCCAAAAGGTAGATCGCGATCTACCAGTAGATCACAAAGGCTGTGCCAGGTAGATCACATAACATGCCCCTAAAGAATATTTAATTTAAATATATATATATATATTTGGCATCTGCCACTTTAATTAAGTTGACTTGATTGATTGACTGACTGACATAGAAAAGGGGCTGTCAGCTCAAACCCATAATGCAATACTTTGTTTTCAAGAGTTTTGCTGTGCACGAAATCCACAAATGTCAGTAGATTACAAATTAAATACAAAAAAACCCTCTAGGCCTACTGTACATAGCCTATTCCATTTCTCCCCTTTCCCATTCCAAGTGAATTTGTCTTAAATGTAATGCCAAAGCCATTTTTAGCAATGCTATTATAATGTTTCCGATGCGTAGATCTTGTTGAGCTGGTCATTTTGAAAGTAGCTCTCAATTCAAAAAGTGTGGGCACCCCTGCTGTGGAGGATGCACTGAATCTGTGTATGTGTGGGGGAGGGAGGGTAGGCACCGGCTTCCCTGATTTTTCACCCTGACCCATCAGCTTTCACGGATTGGCTGAGCTTTGCTTCACGTGAGTGACGGTGTAGTATTGTGTTTACCTTGTATATACTGTAGTGTCTAGAGGGATGAGTCACAGTTTTGTATGTACTAGTGTATAGTATTGTGTTTACCTTGTAAATTATGTGCAGAGGTGAGTGATAGTATAGTATCGTGTTTACCTTGTAAATTGTGTGCAGAGGTGTGAGTGACAGGCAGCGAGCCGTCATAAGGGAGGGTCAGTAGTTCCTCGGTCGTCATGGAGAAGATGTCTGGTTCTCTATGGCGATGGCCTGATAGAAAGTCTAGCTCTGTACTGTTCACACACTCCCCAAAAACTATGTTAAAAATAAAAACACAGCGAGAGTTTAATGAAAAGATGAAGTCAAAATAGTTTATATTAAAACTATGTGTAACAACAGTAACAAAGTAAAAACAGTATTAAACTCATTGGTCTGGCTGATACACAGTATTTAACATTTTTTGTGACAGGTTAAGTAGTAATAGTAGTAGTACTGGTAGTCATAGTATGGTAATAGTAGTATAATACTAGTATAGTAATCTCAGTGTAGCAATAGTAAATTAGTAATACTAGTAGTATTACTATTTATAATGAAATGAGATGGACCCCACGGTGGACCCTCTTGTAATTTATGGTGTCATCCACTCACAGTTAACAGTTTTTGCATTGAGTTGTGCTTGGAATGTACTGTAATTCAGCAAACTGTTAATAAATACATCAAACAATCAGATACGTACAGTGTGTGTCTGTGTGTGATGTCACAGGTAGCTTCAGTCTGCCAGTCTGGTGAGAACTCTCAAAGTCTGAGATGTAAGCTTCCAGAGCCTCTGTCGCCGACTCATAGTCCTGATAGACATCAATCAATTAGTTAGATAATGTTAATCAGTCATATCACTGGATAGTGGATATTATGTACGCATATACTATAGTCCAGGGGTCTTCAACACAGGGTCCGGGACCCCTAGGTGGTCCTCAAGAATAGAGTTACTACAGGAAGGTTGCCAAATCATTGATAGGATTTTCTCTTTACATTAACCACTTGAGCCTTAGCATCCCTATGCTGAGGAGAACTTTAGCCAAAAATAGCCGATCTACCGATAATGCCTCACTCTCTCACCTAATATAGGTACAGTCAAACAAATAATGTTTTCCATATCAAAATTTACGAAGTAATGTATTTAGGAAGGGACATATCGGCATAGGTTAGCAATATCGGTATCGAATCTATATCGGTTTTTGCCAATATTTTATTTTATGTTGAGAATAAAAAGCCTGAAAAGGCCTTTTGTGATGATGAAGGCTGCAGATTCTATCAGTCTTCAAAGGGTCAACAAATTGAAACAATCGGATTATGGGGTATTATCGGGGCAACAGGTGTGACAACCTTGTCTTTGTATGTGATGGTTTTGTCAAGGTATGACGGTAACAAGCTGCCCTTCAGGCGTCCACAACTCCTCAACAGAGACGAGACTCCGGACTCAATGTCTGACATACTGAAAAGAAACATGTTGACATTAATAAGACCATCATTAATTAGTAAGACATTAGTAATGGTGCTCTATCTTGTGATAGCAGTAGTCATTGCTGCGGAGTGCAGCTGTGTCTCCAACTGGTTATTAAACCGAAAAACACATTTTCAGGTGGGTTGCAACTTGCAAGTTTCATCCAATCAGGAGAGAACCCATTCACCAGCAGTGGTGGAAGAAGTTTTACTTAAGTAAAAGTAGCAACTAGCAATACGATATAAATATACTCTGTTACAAGTAGAAGGCTTGCGTTCAAAAGTATTGGCATGAAAATGAAATATACTTAAAGTACTGAAACTTAAGTAAAAGTACTAAAATGTTGGCAGATCTAGAAGACCATGATGCGTTGTGAGCTTGTAGATTGGTTATTTTCATAGCCCATGTATGGGCTGAAGTGGTTAATGTATGTTTTATAATATAATCATTTATATCTGTGCAAAGTAACAGTAGTCCTAAGCCTAACTAAAGATTTCAAATAATTGTAATGGAGTAAAAGTACAATATTTGCCAAATTGCCTCCGAGATGTAGTGGAGTACAAGTATTGAAAATTAGAAATTAAATAAATAGGGGGGGAAATACTTCAATATAGTGTTTAAATTCCAATGTTGTGATTTTTGTCTATTTTGTTCATTGTTTATTCGCACTGTATGATCCGTGTACCTTCTGTATCCTCTCCCGATTGGATGAAATTCATACCTCGACCTGATTAATTAAACGATAGTTTAATGAAACTTATATATGACTAAATCTTAAATGCTCCATTTTATTATGTTCACACAGCTGTGTGATGCTAAGCTAAGAAACGTTCACAAAGACAAAGTTTTAAACTGACCTCGAAATAAACCGACGAAGTCCTTCCTGTCCAGGACCAGGTTGTGGTGTTTGTACTTCATACAACTTTATAAACTTTGAATAAATCAAGTTATGAACAGACCATAGGCTGCTAGGCATACAATAATAACAGTAAAACCACGAGTAAGGTGGTTAAACTTTTAAAAAACAAAACACATCCGTACGTCATTTCCTCTCACACAGGAAGCACTCACTTCAAAATAAAGTGAAAGCAGTGACCTCATAGAGTATATATAGAGTAGTAGAGTATACATATAAAGAGTGACCTACGCAGAAAATAGTGACTTTGCAGTCACGTGCTGTGTGAAAATACATCATTAATTAATTGGGTCATAATCAAAATACCCACAGAATATGATAGTAGTCTACTACTTACTTGATTATGTGAACTTTCAAACTTGATAATGAAACCAATATTTTGTTTATAACTATTAAACAGAGTAAGATTATTTTAATTGTTTTTGGACTGTCATAGGCTCATTATTAGGCCCCATGAAACAAAAGACAACATTGTTGTAAGGATAAATGGAAACTGCAAACCATAACTCACATGGTTCCAGACAGTCCTGCAACTGGTTTGGTGTTCTGAAAACTGTTTGTCAAATATATAAATGGTAAATTAAAACATGGGAAAAACTGAATCCATTCTCTTCGGATCAAATAGTAATCTCAGCAAGGCAGATGGCTTCTTGGTTAGAGTGGGTGACACACACGAAAAGATGAAATTACCTATAGGTTCCATCCTGGAGGCCAATCTTTCCGGTGATAAAATGGCCACCAACGTAATCAAAAAAGTAAATCAAAGAACAAGATTCCTTTACAGGATCTCCTCACTGGTCAACAAAAACACCTTGAAGACCTTGAGCCCTCGTACCCCTGCCCACTTTGACAGGCTGGGATGGCTTAGGGTCGACGACAGAGTACAGCATCTTGCAATGGGTCTGGTCCACAAGATTCGATACACCACCAAGATACCCATGTACCTGTCTAAATACTTTCTTAATGTAAACGAAGTCCACACCCACAACACCAGAGGGAGTGCAACAAACCATGTACAACCCAGATTCGGCACAAACAAGGGTCTAAATTATTTTCGCTCCTATGCCACCAAAATGTGGAACGCCCTACCAACAGTCATTAAGACATGTGAAACCCTTGACTCCTTCAAAACCACTCTCAAGGGCACCTGGATGGCTGCAATTCGAAACTGGCCCCCGTAAAATCCCCCCACCCCTCACTGTATATGTTTCTTTTCCCTTTTTGCTTCCTTTATGATGAATTCAAGTTCTGTTCTACATAGAATTGTCTACGTCTCTAAATGTTTTGCTGAATTGCACAAGGTGGACCTTGTTGTAAACAAGTGTAATGCTTAATTGGGTCGTCCACTCACAGTTAACAGTCTTTGTATTGAGTTTGTGCTTGAAATTTACTGTAATTCTGCAAACTGTTAATAAATATTTCAATCAATCAATCAATCAATGGTTCATTTCTCTGCTGTATGGCCCATTTAACCATATAATGCATTTGGATGGCAAAAATGGCAGATCTGCAAGTTCAGTGTCTTGAATGAGATGTGATGTGTGAGTTTGCATATCTGCTATTTTCCAGCATAGGACCGTTGCATAGTGAAGTATAAACAAGGCTTTAGGATTTAAAAGTCGTTTTTAGAATCCTCATCCTCAGGAGCATATCCACGGATATCCCAAGCCGTGCATATCGACGGCTTCCCAAGCACAGTTACAGTATTGCTGCAGGTGTTGTTATTTCCAAGGCGTTACCTACCTCTATTCATTACTATAGGCTATACTTCAATTACTTCCATAGCTTGGTTGTCATGAGATGATTAGCCCAAGGGCGTTATAAGCGTTATAGTGACCCACCTCTATAAACATTCAATTGAATAACAAATAGCCTACCTGTAATAACACAACAATGACACAGATGACGATGATGAGGCACTTATAGTCTTATGTTATTGAATCCATCTCTCCATCTCATCTCTCTCTACATCCATTCATCCATATCTTTCTATCTATACAAATACGAGAAAGAATCGGGTTATATTTTCGTTTTAAATACCTATTTCTAAGTTTTTAATGAACAATTTCTAAATAGTATCCAGAAAACGAACCATATTCTATGTTTTAATTTACCATTTTTATATTTGACAAACAGTTTTCAGAACACCAAACCGTATTCTGAATACTGTTTGTCAAATACGAAATTAGAATTCAAATGGCCGTAAAATACAAGGACCCCTATGTTTATTATTATATGTAATAATAATCTAGCCAACACCAATTGGGAGTTGGGAGTGGTGTTTGTTGGCTCCTGGATATCCTGGCCACCACAGGGTCATGAGCTCTGCAAAGCTGCTGTCTCACCGAGGTACTGCCAGTGCATCTATAGGTGGCGGTGGTGTGCTTCTTGCCTTTCCTGCCTTTGTCATAGCTTGGCTCCCAGTGCCAGTTTGCTTGCCTCTAGTTCTGGGTGCCAGACGTGGTCGGCAACCTTTTTGACATGAAGTGCCACTATTTTATTTTCTTGAAAGTCAGCGTGCCATATCAACATTAAGTTTAATTATGACACAACACCACATCAAAATAAAATATTACCAACAGATACATTTATACACAACCTTTTTTCCCCCTTGCCTTAATTGGAAATGTTTTCTTTCACATCAGGACAATGATCATTAGACAATAACTCATCTATCTCCCAGACTTCCTCCTCAGTCAGAGTTCAGAGACAGTTTGTTTGATAATGTAAAATTATGTGCAGGATGTGATTTTCATACAGATGTAAGGAGACACTATAATTGACTTCATTTGTACAAAATAATATTGTATTATTGACATTGTAAACCAAAAATCATCTCTTTTACACTTGGCCAGTGTGCCAATGCCCAATGATTACCCCCTTGTGGCAACGTTGTGCATAAGGTTGCTTACCCCTGCCATGGACAGACCACATCAGAAATGTGATCCGTCCATGTGGCACCTAGTGCCATTCGTAGCATTCTTGTGACTCCATCCAGAGCCCTTTCCTGTTGTGCTGCAAGGGTTAATGTCCCAGGCCCATTGCATGTCTCAGTGCCAATGCCCATACTGCAGTACTGACTCCACTACTGAGCTCTGTTTCTTGAAGTATTCATTCTCCTCCCATGACAGATTGCCACACTCCCCTCATTGTTGTAGTATCTTTGACCACATGATGTAATTATGTTATATGTCTCAATGAAATAGTGACACCAACCACTGATAAAAGATTTTACAGGAGTCGTTAATGTTTTCCAGGCCATGGACCCCTTCTGAGAGGGGGGTAGGTATACCATAATGTAGGCCTATATCAACATAATAGCCTATGTTGCAGATTCAAATTTCATATTCAAGATTCATAATTTCCGATACCATAGCTTCAGACTTGCTTGACAGCACTATCAGTGTTATATAAATTAATGTTAATTAATATTAATATGTTAGATTCAACCACTTAACCCCCCTAAACTTTGTAAACTTGACCATTGGCTCTGAAATTGGTCTGCTCTTTTCCCCTATACTACACGAAACCACTTAAAATACCACTTGAAATATAGGCTATAGCCGATCTACAAACTCACGTGTGATGCGTTGTGGGCTTGTAGCTCGACTAATGTTCCCCCCAGCATACGGATGGGTTCAAGTAGTTAAGTTTCTATCACACAAACATATTTTTTTTATAACCCCCCTGTAGTTATTCATTCAGTACGATTATTGTGAGGGAAAAGAAGTCTACGTATACCCTGGTTACACTGACATCAATTTGTAAAATGATTATGAATTATGAATAAATTGAATATTAGGTTTACGAATATATATACCTTAGATATAGGGATAAAAGAACTAAGGAAGAAACAATGGAAAACAACTGCATTAAAAACTGAAACATACCGGTATATTTATTACAAAAGTGAAAATGGTTACACCAATCAGAAAATGATGTACACAAAGAACCTAAATAACACAAAACTAATTATAATTTATAAACCTATTAAAACACAACACAATAACTAAAACCCACATAACTTAATAGGCTACAGACTTTCCAGCACGCAGTGCAGCAGGCAGCACACAGAGGGATGGACTTGAGGACTCATCGTTAACCAACAGATTGGAACAGGAGACTGTCAACTCTACCTCACTAACACAGCCATCTGAGAGAGAGAGAGAGAGAGAGAGAGAGAGGGGGGGGAAAGGTTAATTAATAGTGATTAATTCATAGTTGAATCGTGCTCAAATCGAACAGCATGTGAAGATAAATATTCTTTACATTAATTAAAACTTAACATATTGAACATGACGAACATGCAGATGTGTGCTGCGTGCATACAAACAGCACACACCAGTGAAACTACGCAAACACACCCACATCATACAAGTAACCACAGCAGATGAAATAGCTTTTTACAATGGACCATTTTCACGGCTAATTCAACTATTACAGCACACGCACACCATGCGCCCGTGCCCTCACCCACCCCACACATAACTTCTATTACAGGATAGAACCGTACAGGATTTTGGGCCATGGGCATATTCAAAGCCGCGCCCAGACCATTGTTGACTTGACCAATCACACTTCACACTCGAGGAACTGTAACTCATTTGTATTCAAAAAGCATACTACTTCAAAGGTTAGTGGAAAAACTCTCTGCAAGAGAACAGGATAGAGATGTTTTAATACTGGCAATTAATGTGTTAAAATGGGCTATGGGTGAAATATCAGCTGTGTGCGCGTGAGAGAGAGAGAAAGAGAGGGAGACAGGGGGGTAGGGTGCGCTTGTGTTTCCATTCATTTGAGTTTTTGTGCATGCATCCGTGCATACTGTGTGTGTGTGTGTGTGTGTGTGTGTGTGTGTGTGTGTGTGTGACTGTGTGTGTGTGTGAGTATACTTAAACTTAACCATTAAATGTTACTAAATCTAATTGTGTAATTCATACTATGAGTTAAACACAAATAGTCATTAAGATGTTGGACAGATAGAGATGTTCATTGCACACATTGTAGTGAGCAATGCTGAGCAATGAGCATCACTTCATACTTCGCACTATTAAGAACAGAGTTCAACAGACTCTTCCAGTACCAAGTACTCTGTCCAGCTAGTTATCCAGTCCAGCACACTGGTGATGTCCTACAAAAACCTGGTGATGTCTGTAGTTGGACTTTGGCAGCTAGCGGGTCTCATGATGCATAGGAACACAGGAATACAGAGACAAAAAGTCTCAGACATACAGACCATAGGTTGCAGATTATATGCATCTTTTACTAAGTATATTGCATGATACATTGAACAAGTACAGTACGGGTAGAATATATAAAGCAGTTATCGTCTCTCACTCTCTCTCAAGAAGACTTTGCAGCTCCGCTCATGCCTCACTTAAATACTGTGGGCGTGCACTCAACTTTCCCATGTTCATGTACTTTCCCATGCATACACTGACTGTACTCTTTAATTTTTCAGCATACACAGAATATACAGTTTGGGGCTGGGCCTATGTGATTGCATGCATCATGTACTATATTTTGAAATACACTCAGAATGCCTTGGTTGCCAACTGCATGGCACCCCACACCTCCAGGACTGCTATTAGTGAACACCCTGGATAACCTAATAGTCAGGCCTGCAGACTCACGTTCCATTTTCCACTATCAATGCTCTTTGGCCACTCAGAATAGCCAAATGGCATTGATCACGCCTCCAGGTCTTTAGTTTACTCAAGTTAGGGAATAAGACCTGGTACTTAAGACACGCAAAATACAGCCCATTATCTCTTCATACTCCCTCTACCTCATCCCCAGCACTCATCTCTCATATCAATTCTTGAAACTCACCCCCTAGCACTCGTATTTCCTTGCATCACATCTTGTGCCTCACCTCCTAGCACTCCTCAAACCTTGTATCACATCTTGTCTATGTTACTTGATAGATGTTAGTTATACTATGCAGATGCATGGTGGTTACAGACAATGTTTACTTGTTTTGATCTGTATAGCAACTTATTCTTGGTGATTTTAAATGTGTTGACCACAAATGTACAGCATGTTAGATAGCATATTGTTTAGACAGATGCTAGGTCTGATGTTTACCTTCTGTCTTGATTACTCTGTATAGCAATCGAATTCTTTACACTGAATTTACATGAGCATTTATTCTGTCATTTGTTGACCAGGACTCTGATCTTGCACTTTGTAAGTCACTCTGGATAACAGCATCTGACAAATGACTTCATCTTGAATTATAACTCTACTCTAAACCAGGGGTGGGCAACTTTGATGATGGAAAGGGCCACTATACTATACTGTATTTCCACAATCACTCCAGACACATTCCATATACTGTCAGGCAAAAACCTAAAAAAAAAAAAAAAACAGAAATTGCTGATCTACTAGCCTTTTTGAGCTTGTAGATCCTGAAAACTTAAATTTGTATTACATTTCAAATGCATTTAGTTTACTTATGTTATCTTTTAATACTATTAAAGCTACTACTATAGACTTAACTAATTAAAGCGGTTCATGTTTGAATGTTTGGAATTGTAAAAGCTAAAATCAATAATGTACCAGTATTCCGATATTAATCTGCAGCACGCATTAAGTGAAGGTGGGTGCTGCATGTGGGCCTCGGGCTGCCAGTTGCCCATGTATGCTCTAAACCACATTGACAGTGTTAACCTCAACTAAAATGAATTAAATGAACAAACCCATGTCTTAACAGCACCTAATTCTAGCACTTCTCCAGACCAAACACCACATGCTTTTTGGATGCTGGCCATGATTGATGCCTGCTAGAACTCTGGGTTAACAGCTCACAAACCATCACTAGCCTTTTGCACGTACTGTTGTATATTAAAATGAATATAGCCCGCCCTATTGTATGCCAGTGGGATGTTGTAACCATGTGAATTGTAATTCTGCTTGACTAGGTGCCAGCTCATATTAAATCAAAATGTAGTTTCCTCTGGCTGCCATTAGATCTTAAACCAAATGAACCCTATAGTTGTCAATATTCTGGGCATGTCATGATAAGTGAACATTCAGTAGAAATGAGAGAACATTCGGCAGAAATAATACCTACAAGCTCACAATGTGTAGATTGGCTATTTTGGCGAAGAGATTTGTTGTAATGGGAACACCTGTGTCACCATAGGTCAATTAAATATATACGGTTTAATTGGTTAAAGACTCTTAAGCCCTATATACTTTATTGTATGAATAAATAGTGCATCTACAAACTGACAGCACATCAAAGTACATATGTGCCATTTTTCAAAAACCTTTCACCAATGACACAAAATAGGGTGAAAGTGGAATGTTTCATCAGCAATTAATTCTCTATAAATGACTCTCCCTGGCATTCTTGAATTCATGGTCAATTGTTCTTTGTGCCACATTCCTTTATGGTAAATTAAAACCCCACTCAGAATACTTGATGAATAAAGACTACCGTAATTTTATCTAGATTTTTTTTTAACAGCAAAAGTATATAAATTCCAGATTTAACTCTCAGCCTATAATCAAGTGTGTCCATTCTTCCAAAACACAGCATTTTCACTGCAGTTATTTAAAACAGTGTCATACACAAATGAGGAGCTAGTACACCTGGGTGAGCATGTGGAATTCAACACGGCACATACCGGTATGTGCTATGGGACTGTACACTGTTAAAAAAGTAACAGTGAAAATACAGTGATTTAGTTAGTTTAGACATTAAGTAATGTCTAAATGTCTGGATATAAGACACTTGGATTATCAAGCTGTCTAGAGACAAAAAAAGTAATTAAGACCAAGGCACTCTAGTGGAAAAGTTAAAAAGCCTTTATTGCAGGTGTTTTCAATGATTATTAGGCCAAGGACCCCTTAGCTAAGAGAGGGGTGAAGCAGGGAGTCCAGGGACCTACATATTGGATTTATGTTAAATTTGTGTTTTCATACATTTAACCACTTAAACCCTCAATACTTAGTAAACTTGAACTTTGGCTCTGTTCTTTTCTCCCTGTATACAATACCTAGTCGCCAACAATGGCAAATTACAAGCTCACTGTGTCGCAGACGCATTGTGAGCCTGTAGATCTGCTACTGTGAGCTAATGTTCCCACCAGAATAAGGATGCAAGGTTTAAAGTAACTTTATCATCCAATTGTACCAAAGAGCAGCACATTGCTTCGGTATATCTTTACCTTTTTCTCTTTTTTCTAGTGAGAGCTGTGTTGGCGTTTATAAAGATGTTTTACTATAGTTTTGCCATTATTAATCCTGGATCACTATTTTATTCAATTCATCAAGTATTCTGTTTGTTTTGGGATTTTTAATTCACCGTGAAGGAATGCAAAACAAACAAACATTCTCCATGAATTCACGGATTTAAGTAATTTTAGGGATGAAGTATTCGTTTAACTTGTCATAGACACGTCAGTTTGCTGCAATGTATATATTTACTTTGCATACCACTCATGTCTATTCTGCACTACTTACCACCTGGACACGCCTCTCTCCGTGTTTATAGGTGTTCAGCAGAATCAACAGAGCCAATCACAGAGCACTGCCATTGACAGCAACATGATTGACAGATCAGCAGGGGTCAGAGGTCATGAAACAAACACACTGGTCACCATGGAAACACAGACAACTATTTCTTCCAGGCCCTTTGTCTTCTCCTTGTCAAACTACTCATTTCACCTCCTCACACATCTTACCAGAACAAATATAGCTCTCATCCTGCATAAAATATAAAGCAACAATACAACATCCTCATGATGATAGAAATGTCTTGTGAAGCCAAATCCTAATCTGAGGTGAATTTGTTAATCTGTGAAACAGAATCCATCCATTAACCCTGGGTCTACTCTACAGGGATTAAAGCAAAGTCAAATCTGATGACTGTAAAAAGAAATTGTCACGCCGTCCCAATCTGTCATTTGTGAAAGGAGTCCTCCACACTAGAGGAATTTCCTAAATTAGAACAATGTCAAATTATGTTCAGTCGTGGGACCTGCGACGACCGACAACTATAACCATGGGTATAGTTTGCCCTGGGGTATATTTGGGGATCTTACACCGGTACAAAACAGTGACATGGACAGTCCTTTGTGCCAGTATTAAGCATCACTGCTCCACAACCAAACCTCCATAGTACGCTCGTTCTGTTCTTGGATTGTTTGGATTACTGACTCCTGCGTTACTCCAGCATATTTGCACATGAAGAACTGGGATGTAGAGCCTCTACAGTAGCCTACACTAAAGTACCATGACAGTTGCCTGCTTAACTGCTGTAAATGTAAACTGTTGACAGGTTGTTGACTATATATATTGTTGTCGTGTGCAAACCTTGTATTGTCCAATTTTGGGGGGGGGGGGGGGGGGATCCTGTGTTCCATTGGATCTAATACCAGTCACAAACTCTTAATACTTCTCATTGATTCAATATTTATAAAGGCCATGCACAGACATATTATAAAATAGATCTGCTATTTTTGTGTGACACTGTAGTAGCCTATGACTAAGGAGGGCATTAATTTACAAAAAGCAAAGAAAGGTTGAAATATGGAGATATGGAGAACAGCACCACAATGGAAACGACACCACTTAGGGATTTTTGTGTTATCCTTTTGTATAATCATACCACTTTGGTATTTGCAAACTGTAAATAAAGTATTCAATTAAAAAAGCAACAATAGCCTATATACAGTATTATTCTAGATGTATTCTCATATGAGCATGAATACATGGGAAAATGATAGTGACACTAACTCACTCAGTACAAGTGCAGATGGCTAGAGCACACAATGTTATAACATTTATTTTAATCTTAGTTGTATCGCTAGTCCTACCTGCATGTCCTGTTGTGTCATGCATACTACCAATCTATCTTTATATTTATTGATATAATATGAACACTGATGAAAGTCGTTCAAGTGATTTTTCTGGATCCTTGTTAAATAGTTCTATACTGTAATAGTAATCAGTGTCAGTGATAGTGTTTGTTAAATTGTTTAGTATGTAAAACGGGTCTCCCTGTCTCTTAAGTATTCAGTAAACTGAAAACACATTTTCAGGTCAGGATACGCATTTCATCCAATGTTAGACAGGATAAACAAGTGAAATTGGAACTTGGAAGTGACAAAAAATAAGCAGACAAAACTGGAGACTATAGATTTTAAGCTACTGTCCCAATTCCAATTTTGTATGCTTTAATACTTTGTTTTGTCAAGTCTCTGTTTGTCTGTCTGTCAGCCATCGTTGTCCACACACCTGTTAAAACGATGAAGTCCCAGAGCTGTACCTTTGCTTTGGTCAGTCATACATAACTGCAATGAACTGGAACAACTTTATATTCTATGAGCTGTATTTATTCTAGTAAGATGCACTTGCAAGCAGGTGAAATGTCTTTCTGTGCTGGTAGTAAGTTGATGGGGAAAAACAAAGCATATTTATATGTAGACAGAGACACCTGAATGGTGCGCGCGCACACACACACACAGACACACACACACACACTTTTGAAAATACCTGAAAATGATCAAAGACATTGCAGATCTACAAGCTCACAATGTGTGAGAAATTGAAAATTTGGCAATTTTTCTGTGTGTGACATTGCCACACAACTAAGTAAAAAAAGACTCAATTTAAACCTAAACTCTACATGTCTAATCCTAACCCCACCGGAATCTTTTCCAAATTGTAAGCCTAACTGTAAAGATTAAAACGTTTTAAAACAACCAATCATTTTAGGTCCTCACAAATTATATTTCTCACATTCTAGTCTAATTGGGGCGACAATTGATTGATTGATTTACATATAACATTTGACCCTAACTAGTCTCTCACTCACACACACACACACACACACAGATGATTATACATCTGTCGTAGCTGAACACACAGTGGTTCAGCTCCTCCACACATTGCTGCTAGCTGTACACACTCGGGAATGCTGCATGGCTATCATTAAATTAACACAACGTTCCACCAGCACCTCCTGGTGGACTGTCACCCATTTGAACATACCTGCATGTTTCTATTTTATGACTTCCACTTGACCAGTGACCACTGAGCAGAACAAAGCATTTAGAAAGGTAAACAAGTATTTTATATTGTTACAAGACATGAACAATGACATATGAGAAACATTCAAAGTAGAATGTAATTCTGTGGCCTACATTTTAGTATAAGTAAGAAACCACTGTCGGGCACAGAAACCTCCATTGAGGGCTCTATTTTTACACAGTGTCTTATGATCTACTGTATCTCATTAGGCATTTTATTTTATTATTTTTGGGAGAGAACAAACTTTATAGAAAAAGGCCGATGCACACCTCAAAAGGCTAACTTTATAGCAAAAGGCTGATGCACACCTCAAAAGGCTAACTTTATAGCAAAAGGCTGATGCACACCTCAAAAGGCTAACTTTATAGCAAAAGGCTGATGCACACCTCAAAAGGCTAACTTTATAGCCTCAAAAAGCTTCGTCTGTCCTGATGAAGGTCTAAGCAACTGAAACATTGACCTAAGAAAGAAAGAGCAACATTTTTTGGGTGTCTGACAGTGTGCGGGACATCTTCTTTGTTTTTCAAAGATACCCTTTTTATTAGGGGTCAATTTAAAATAGTGAAAATAGCCAATATACAGAGACGAGTTGTGATCGGCTATTTTCACTATTATAAATAATGCCTAAAGTTTTGTCATAAGACACCACGCAAAATAACCTAACCTCAGTTCTATCAACAGTGCTCACCTAACCTCAGTTCTATCAACAGTGCTAGGCTGATCTCAGTCACTAGTTCTATAAAATCTACAAATTAATATAACTTATTCAGCTACTACTGGTACTATTGAGCACAGGGTACAGATTGACTCTAGAGTGCAGCAGTCATTTAAATCAGTAACTGTTTTATAATACCATGCTAAATCTATTCATATTTACTGCAGTGTTCAGCTGCGGCTGTTGGACATCACCTTCAATTGAGGGAGTTAAGAGCCAATATATCATGCCCAGATGGAGAGTCGAGCAATATTTGTCTAGTTGAGAAGTTGTCAGGGATACAGCCAACAAATCAGTCAGCTTAGCAGTTATGATAGTGCTGCCACACTTGAAAAAATGTTCACAAGGTCTGTTAAACTGACAAACCAACAACTTTAGCATCTCAGACCTCCAGGCTCCAGCCATTCTGAATGAATCTGCACTCAACATCAGCAGCAAAGGCTATATTGCAGGTTCAATAAATGGATAGTTCTCAGAGGCTATGGTTTTAATTTAGCCTAGCAGTCACTTTGTATAGCAGAAATAATCTGTAACATGCAGTAAAACAGCCACTAGAACAATAGAGACAATAGCACAGCAGATCAAAGTGGACTTCCATCAGTAATGACATTTTATTGACTCAGACAGAGCCCGTGTATGTACAGACAGCTATATTCAACACAATCAAACTCGTAAAGACATCTAGCTAATAAAAACAGAAAAAGAAACAGCTCACAGCGCTGAAAGGAAAACTTGCATTAGACATCATCATCATCAGGCCAATGGCAGCTGTGATAGTCCACACATCTAGTGAGCATGTGAGGGTTTTGTCCAATGTGTAGAAAAGCAACAATAATGAGATAGAAAACATTAAAACATGCCTGGCACACTCACTCCATCACTCCAGCCCCACTTCATAGTTCATACACACACCAACATGTCAACAACATGCGTTACTATGGTAACAGCATCATATAGTCCACATTTGCCATAGCAACATAGCTTCAAATATTTTTCATAGCAACAACAAAAAGAAGAGTCAATTTCCTTAGCAACAAAGCATTGTTGTCAACGTGTAACCATTTCAACAGAGCATTGTCCAAGAGTTTACCATAGCAACACAGCTTCATGAAAACAGTTTTACCATAGCAACAAAGAAACATGGAAGATTTCCAAAACAAAAGTTCATGTGAAGGTCTTACCATGGCAACAGAGCATTATACCAACGTTTTAACCATAACGTAGTGTCAGCTGATTTACCAAAGCAACAACAGATGTTAGCAGGGCAACACATCAAAAATGTCAGCACGGGAACAGAGCTTTTCATCAATGTTATACCACAGCAACAATGCTTATCAACCACTACATTACCATATCAAAAGGTAATTATCACTTTCAGCAATCTTCAGCTCCTGGACATTGGATGAAAAGCAACATTATTATGGAAACAGTTAGATGTAGACCAATAGGAAAGCTCAAACACTCCTGCCACAGTATCAATACATAATCACGATTAAAGCATTTGATTATTACTAACGGACAAGGAAAAAAAAGAGTTTAGCGCAGATGGGAGGGGCAGTCTCATTGGTCAGTTTGGTTTGAACTTTGTTTTTCATGTTGAAGATGGCAGCTGGTTTGAGGTTGCAAACAGATGGGTTGGATTGGATAGTTATGTCTGCTATGTGCCTGAACCCAGTCTGATGTCCATCTCGTGTTGCTTTGATCAATAGGTGTAGTTCAACTAAATAGTTTACAAGTTTATGTGATCTTGAGGTTTGGGTCTGTGTAGGACTGGGGCGTACTAACTAAAAAGCCCAGTCTGCCTCAGACCCATTGGGGTGTGGGTCCATGTTGGGGTCTCTAGGTTTGGGTTCGGTCCTCTCTAACCCAGACTGATCTTGACCTTGCGTGCTCCGATTGGTCTGTCATTCAGTTCCAAGACTGCCGCGGCAGCCTCCTGTTGGGCCTGGAAAGCCACCATGGCCTCACCGGTGGGATGGCCTTTCTCGCTGGTCTGGAGGAGGACAGAGCCCGGCAGGACCTGATATCCGTAGAAGAAGTCCAGGATCTCATCCGCCGTCACGGTGAAAGGCATGTTCTGCAGCTTCACGATGAACGGACCGCCGCCTGCCAGGTTTCCCGGTCCGTTGCCTGTTCCGTTGCCACGCTGATTTCCGGGGTTACCGCCAGGGTTGCCGGGGTTATTTGGCTGTTGGTTGGCCCCGCCCACTGGCCGAACCTGGTTTGCATTAGGCCCTCCTCCGCCTACTCGGTTCTGTCCTCCTCCCCCTCCTTTTCTGTCTGTGGGGTTGAAGGGCATGAGGCCTCGTAGGCTCTCCTGGCCGAAGGGTGCGCCGAAACCGGGTCTGAAGGTCGGAGGCTCCAGGAGCGGACCCCCTGGTAGACCAGGCACTAGAGAGGGGGGCATTCCCAGCCCACTCAAGTCTCCTCCCAGAGTGGCAGCCAGTGTGGGCAGAGGGGGCGGGCCCGCTAGCCCACTGCCTGGTGCTGAGAAAGGAGAGAGGAATGGGCCGGGGCTGTTGAGGTTTCCCATGGTGCTGCGCAGGAAGTGTAACTCCTCCCCCGTCATGGCAGCAAAGGGGTTGATGGGACTCATGGGAGGCTGCGGGGCCAGCTGGTTCTGGTTCTGTCCTGTTGGGTTCTGGATCTGGTTCTGTCCGGGACTCTGGTTCGGCTGGCTGTTCCTCTGCTGGCCTCGTTTGCTCTGAGGGGGAGGGTTCCTCTCGATCTCCTTCATCTGTTCGTATGTCACCAGGTGGACAAAGGCGTCTCGCCCATTCAGTTTCTGCCGGTGAAGGCGCTCCGCTTTCCGGCCGTCGTCCTCCGTCCGCAGCTGGAACACCGCCTGGCCCAGCCCGTTGCCGTGGGTATCCGTCAGAATCTTCAGGCTGTCCTCATAGATCCCCACACCCTCCAGGAAGCTGCGGGCGTCCTTCCTGGACACGTTGTACGGGATGTTGGTGATGTGAGCACAGTTTCTGGGGGGTTTGGGTCCGTCCTGCTGCTGCTTCGTGTCTCCCGGTGTGGAGCGTTTACGGATGGAGTCGATCTTCTCCAACATGCCCTTCTTGCTGATGGGGTGGACCTGGATGAAGCGGCTGCCCATGTACTGCATGTGTGACCCGAGTGCGGTTTTGTAGTCCTGCTCTACCCTGAACTCCAGGAAGCCCTCCCCAGTGGCACGTCCCTGGGGACCGTAGGCGATGTAGATGCTCTCCTCCACGATATCCAGGCTCTTAAAGAACTCCTGGATCTGCTTCTTCTGCACCTCATAGGGAAGTCCCTTCAGATAGACGCACAGTTCCTTGCGGAAAGGAGAACGCGATCTTGCCCGCTGCTCCCGCCCGTCTCCTCCCCCCCCTCCAGCCCCAGAGCTAGTGGAGTTACCACGACCACGATGTTGATCCTGAGATTGGTTGTTGTTCTGCTTTAAGTTGATGTTGCTGTTACTGTGAGAGGCGGGGCCTGTTGGCGTTGTCATAGCATTGCCATCGAGGCTTACCCACTGTCTCTCGGTTGCCGGCATGATCTCAATGAATCTTTGCCCCATCATCGCCCCGCCCCTCTTGACAGCCTCGAAACAGTCCTGACGGGAGTAGAACTTCACGATGGCCTTGCCACTCGGCCGGCCCTGATTACCGTACTCTCTTATCAACCGTACCCCATCTACCGCCAGCCCCCTAAAGAACTCCCTGATGTCGCCCTCGGAGCAGGTGAACGGCAGGTTCTGCAGCAAAACAAACACCTCGTCGGGATTGATTGGGCCGGCTGCGGCTGCGGCAGAGGCTGCTGCGGCGGCAGCGGCGGCCTTCATGTGAGCCTGGAGGCCCAGAGAGGCCAGCGGGTTCAGGTGGTTCAGGGGGTTGAAGAGCATGGGGCCGGGGGTTCCCAGAGGGAGACCAGAGCCTAGGCCTGCCGGAGGGGGCAGGTTGGGGTTGAAGGGGGGCATGGAGGACATATGTTGGTGGAGGTGGGACATGGGCGGGACATGGTGACCGTGGTGTTGGTGAGGTCCCTGGGAGAGGGGGTTAACAGTGGGTACGGGCGGGAGGGTGGAGCCTGGGGGGGGTCCGGCCATGGAGGGAAGGCTGGTGATGGGTGGCATGGAGGGAATGCTGGGTAGCGGGGGGATTGGGGGTGGACCGGTGGAGTGGGTGTTACTGAACCTGGGCATCATGTTGACCAGGCTGCCTGACGGTTTGCTTCCCTGGTGCTCGTGAGCAACGTTTGCCTGGCTCACCGATGCTTGGACATTACCGAAACCCTGGTTACTATGGCTAGTTTGGCTATGGCTATGGCTACCACCCCTCCCCCCACTTCCCCCTCCTCCCTGGACCTGGGCCGGACCTCCCTGACGGCTCCCGTTGCCGGCAGAGATCGCAGGAGCGGCAGCGGCAGCCGTCTCCGCCGCGGCAGCGGTGGCCCCGGACTCGAACCGGCGGCGGCTGAGTTCGATCATGTTCTGCATCTCTGTCTTGCTGCTTAGCAATAGTGACACCTTGGAGTTCTTGATGGCGCCGCCCGTACGCATCATCCCCAGCCGAGCGTCTTCATCGGTACCGAACACGATGAAGGCCTCGCCCTGCTCCCCGCCCACGATGTGGACCCCCCCGTCAGGGATGGTCAGACCCGAGAAGAAGTGTCTGATGTCCATGGTACCTGCCACCATGGGCAGGCCCTGAAGACGAATCACTACCGCCATCACCCAACCAGAAAGCACCTGGGGGAGAGAGCAGGAGGGTACCGTCAGAGAAGAGGAGAGAAAGACAAGAGGAGAAAGGAGAGATGGGGGAAGAAAGGAGTGAAGAGAAAGGTTTAAGAGAAAAGTGCACTCTTATTTTCTTGTGTTCTTTCAGGTGTGACCTACCTTCATTCTGTTTAGTTAATATAACTTGTTTTAGAACACACAGTTGCATTCAAGCATTCGCTGCAGTCAATATAAAGCTACTGGTTCTTGGAAGTATTGTGATGTTCATCTCCCACACATTAACCAAGTTCAACACATTAAATTAATTCATGAAGTGCCGTCTAAGAAATGTCATGTTTCATAGCAGTGCATATGCATAATCACTTGCTCCATATAAACATAGTACTGATCCATTGTGCAGCAGTTTGACAACAGATTATCAGTGCTAGAGGGTCACAGCCTGACACACGGCAATACAAAAAGAAAACACTGAACACAATTATGCAGGATTCTTTTCTTTTTGTTTTCACTCAACGAGCAGAATTAAACAATAAACACAGACAAGACTTCTAAGTTGGAAAAGCAAGAATTAGAACTCAACAGTCCCAACCTTTATTCAACTCCAGAATGTCAGAGGTCCACCATGTGAAACATTTTAATAAAAGCTGAAATCCATGAGTTCCATTGTTTTACCAGGAAGTCAAACTGGGGTCTCCCGCTTGAGAGGCCAAACTCATAGTGCCCAGCCAAGAGGAAATAGCCATTTTGCCCACGGGAGAAGTTGCTTGTATGAGCTTCATACAGAACTACTTGTCAAGCAGTACCACTGCACATGTACTAGTTATATTATAATAACATACTTTATGTGTCTGCTCGCGTGTGTATGTTAGACCTGTCACAATTATTACATGATAATTGCCATATCAGTTATTTGAGATAGTAGTAATAGATAAAAAATAGTGTTAAAAGCATTATTAGCATATCTATGGAGATGATTTGGATGTGCAGAGAAGGGATGAGGCAGGGTACATTGGGAGAAAGATGCTGAAGGAGCTGGCGCTGCCAGGCAAGTGGAGAAGAGGAAGGCCTAAGAGGAGGTTTAAGAATGCGGTGAGAGAAGACATGCAATTGGCTGGAGTGACCGAGGAAGACGCAGAGAATAGAAGCAGATGGAAACAGATGATCTGCTGTGGCGACCCCATAGATGGGAACTAGCCGGAAAAGACGACGCTACCACAGATTACCCCATCTGTGAGCTCCCCCTTTGTTGTAGCTCAAGGCAAATTCCACATAGGCTGTCAAAAAACCCTTTACTGAAAAACTGTTATTTCACAGTGGCACACTATTTTACCAGTTTTTAGCAGACATCAATTTTGCCCGGCACCCCCAATTAATCTTAAATGCACTGCTAGACGATTCCGTGCTGGAGCTACAGCGAAGGGGGGCGATAGGGATGGTTACCATTCATTCAAATAAGTTCTGGATTGCAGCTTTCCTAACTACTGGGGGATTGTTGCAGGTCCAGGAATTGAACCTGAATGCTAATTTATACTTAGTTGCACGCTGTTGTCACTCACCAAAAATAGCCGATCTACAAACTCACAACATGTTGCAGTGTCAATCAGGCATAACTGTACTATTGTTAATCTTGATACATTTCACACAGGAGGCTGGTCTGTGTTTGGATGCATGCACAATACACACAGCTCAGCAATGTTGTCATTGAAATTGTGTGTATGTCGTGTTGTCATAAATACAGTGTTTTCAATTGTCTTCACTTGTAGATAACCAATCAAACCCATGAAATTCCAGAATAAAGTCACCATGGACAGGATAGTGAGGTCAGTGTGTGAACCACATGCATGACCAATTCCAACTAATTGTACTACAAAAATGAATGAAATTCATATTTCAAACCATCAATGTCAGATCACCACATTATTACCATGTTTCTAACCAATGTCAGTTGACCACATTGAAATTTTGAAACATATTTCAAACCAACATTCACAATCACAACCCTAACATCACATGATTAAATCAATGTTCTGGAATCTGCAGACAATCTGCAGACAACCCTCTGACAAAACTCTGCCCTGCATGCACACAACACAGTCACACATCACTTTTAATCGATTCAAAATGATAATGTAGGTCAAACTGAAACAGGAGATGGCAATGGCAGACAGTTCACAGCTAGACTTGACCAAAGATGAAGAGGGTAATTTGCACTCAGTTATCTTCCTTGTCACATTTCTCTATATTATTGTGAGCCGGCCCTTAACTGTATTGAAATTAAAACCATTACAAAGGAAAGGCTACACTACTAAGTCCTGTCTCATATCAAGGAATACTTTGATCCATGTTTATCACAGTATTTAATACTTTAATATATTTAATGAATAGCCTGGGGCCATGAGCTTTTATTTAGCCATTACTGATCTCACAGGAGGAGAGCATGTTTCTCAGCACCAACCACGGTGCAAGAGAGGTCTGCAGTCTTTAAATCAAGTTTGAGGAATGCATTATTTTATGGGGGAAACTTTCAAACTTTCAATTCAAATCAACTTCAGTTCACATTCACAACACTAGAATATAATTCAAATCGACATCAACACTGAACATATTTCAAATCAATGTTCACAACAGTAATCTGCTTGAAAGGCTGAAACACGTTCTAAAAAAAAAGACGAGACATCTGTCCTAAATTAGGATGGCATGATGTTACACTTCTGGGTAAATACCGTTAATGAATAGAATAGCAGATCCTGACAATGTATTGGTTTAGCCTGGCTATTGTCAACGTCCACAACCTGTGTGATGAGAGCACAGTGAATACAATTCCCCAACATTTCCACTCCAATATGTCTTTAATGTAACAGTCCTAGAGGAAAACCATACTAGGAGTCAGGCAGGGATTCAGAACAATGAATTCCATATAATAGCATTACAGTAATTGATTAATAAAACTGTTAACTGTAATCCACCATTGTCTGCATTAAACAACTGCAACAGCTCAACAGTGCAGTGTGATTTCTGTCCTGATTTACAGCTTAAACATTACATAACCCAAGCTAAACATTATTGACGACATTTTAAGACTTTTATCATTCTTGACTCAAACAGCAATATCAAGACCTCAGAATCTGGATTCCATTTACCTGAGACAAAGCTTTTAAGAACTGCTCAACTGACTTGAACACAGATTGTGTTTCTGAACAGGAATCAAACCACCATCCATTTGGATGATCCGTGATTAATAAAAATAAAAACTCCCCGCAGATGACCCATAGGGCATCATTTTGCACAGCAGTGCCCCGAATGGTACTCAACGTCAGACTACAGACTGACGTCTGCCAACACTATATGATCATACACCAAGCAGGCCAAAACCCAGAGATGCAGCCAACAATGAGAGCAGCAGAGCAGACAGACACTCCCCAGCTTGTAATATAGAACGGTGGAAGTTCAGTTCAGCATCAGCATCTGACTTCCAACCAACGGCTCTGAGGTCAGCGGTGGAGAGAGAAACATCAACACAGCAATGTTACAAACACCATGGAATCCACATAGCAGCTCACAGCACAGCACCTACTGTACAACATTCAAGGCATGTTTTACAGCAGCCAATCATAGTCATCTGTTTTAATTAACAGCCAATCCAATCCATCCTGCACCAATCATGATCCACCAATATTGAAAAAGGGCAATAAAATCAAGTAACGCATTAAAAGTACCATTTTATAATTTGAAAGCATCTAGTTTTAATCCATTAGCAATTAAACATCTCTTAAGGATTGCACAAAGCCAATGACAACAATCCACCAACTTTTTACATGGAAAATCAACACAGAAAGACTGTTATGTTCATAAAGACTCAAATCAATCTTATCATCATCTATTCTAAACCAATCAATTGAATAACTTTCAGCACCAGCAGTCATTAGTCAATCACCATCATAACCTTCATTATGATCCATCATTCAGCAGGTGAGAACAGTTAAGGGGAAAACACATCTAACCTCAATCCACCTGTAAAAACCCATACCCCACCCTGTCATATACAACATAACCCAGTCAGAGAGACCCCCCCTCTCCCTGTCAAAGACATCACATCTAACCTCTCTTCACGTGTAATCAGCCTCCCTGTCAGACAATACAAAACAATAACAGGAATCTTCAACATAACTGCAGCCTGAAAGCAGACAACCAATTTAGAAAAACGCCTGGACAACAAGCCTGAAAGCAGACAACCAATTTAGAAAAACACCTGGACAACAAGCCTGGGTGCTGCCGTCCATCAACAAATGTACAACTATCCCAGAGATGGAATGGATGGCTAAGACTCATAAATAATTTGAAATATATATATTTCTGTCTTAGCCAATATGCATAAACAGTAAACAACAGTGTGATGTCACACATAACAGGACTCTTAACGGGGGATAGTACATCCAATGCAACCCCTAGACTGGGTTAACTTCTTCCAGCCTGATTCGCTGCGTTACGCAGATCTGAAAATGTCAGTGACATTTTCAGATCCACAGAACGCAACAAAATCAGGCTGGAACCCAGGTTACAACGTCCCGTCCTGGTTGGATCCCGGCGGTGCCTCTTCTCTATCATTCTGTACCTCAACCATCACACTTTTTAATACTGCAGTTATAATAATGTCATTATTAAGTAATTTTAAATATATATAGAAAAGACTAAGAACGTCAACATTTGGAATAGGAACACCAGAGGGGTGGCTTAGCTGCAATTTGCAACTCCAGATTTGTTTTATAATGGGATGAATGAGTTGCAATACCCTCGATTGACTCCCCTTTTGCGATCTGCTTGTATTAAACTGTTAAACTCACCAAAATTGCAGCTGTAGGGAAAGCTTGAATTATCCTCTTTCAATCTGCAAAGCATTTTTTTCATACAAATCCACCATAGACATGTTATGAGCTACTTTCTTTTAAGAAATTCGGTGCAGGTGATTCTATCTGATTCTAAGTGTTGGAGTTTGGAAGTGCTTGTCGAAGTAACTGAACGGCCCTGCGTAACACCCGTTTCGAATTTTCACATAATGGAGGCAGCACGACCCATTAATAAAAACGAGTGCTTCCAAACTCCAACACTTAGAAAATATATCAGAGCATGGAATTTCTTGACAGAAAGTAGCTCATAATTATTTAGCATGAAACAAACGCGTTGCAGATTGAAAGAGGTTTCAAGCTTTCCATACAGCTGCAATATTGGTGAATTTAACGTTGTTTAATACAAGCAGATCGCAAAAGCAAATTGGATGAATGGGGAGTCAATGGAGGGTATTGCAACTCTACAATAGGCCTACACAATAACGGTTCTGTGCAAAAATAAATACCCAACTCCTGTGCACGGAAAAAAATAGTTACATTAAATACATTATTTAATGGTCTTTTCGCATCGATTCACGCAAGAGACTATTCACTTACAAGAAGATCTGTGCGTTTCAAGTACAGCAGTGCGTGACTGTGCGTCCGTGCGTGCATGTCATAGACGTGCATGTATGTGTGCAATTGCAGTGGTGTGTGCGTGTGTTAGCTAGCCTAGCATTGTGTGCATGCAGCAACATGACACCCATGTTGATGCTGGAAGCATCCAACCTGTCACCTGTCTGCAGCTACACACCAACACACACAGTCAATAAACAACAATAACACAACATCAATGTTAATAACAACACAACAACAGGCTAACGTTAGCCAGCGAGCTAGCTTAGCTGCATGCTAACTGATAGCTCCATTGTTGTGTGATGCCTGGCGTCTATCATTCAGGACCAATAATAGCTCCATTTCGCACGTTTTGAGTTTCACACGGTGCTTTCTTTGTGATTGTGGTTATGAATTCTTACCGATTTATAAATCTGTTTATTCAACAGATTTTAATATTCACAAACAGAACCTCTTCTTCTGCTCTGGCTTCTCTCTGCACGGCGCACGCTCTGTCGCCAAATGTCGGACGAAACGAAACCTCGCGAGAGGCGATGTCGAGGAGCGAGATCATGACGAGTGCGTTCTCGTCAGACTGCAGCGACCTCCAGCGGCCTGCAGAGGTATCTCTTCATTCAATGCAACGTACTATAACTGAATGAGGTGGTCTCTTAAATATTGCACCCACAAAAAAATGTATATTCACAATCACAAGCATTTGAATCCCCCACATGATCCTGCACCTTTCTATTTTAGATTATTTTGTTTTAATTGCCTGTTGATTCATTATTGACGGTCTTCTGTACTGTAGGCCTATAGTATTTTACTGTATTGTATTGTATTGGCATTGCATTGTAGCCTACTTGAATTCTGACATGTGAAGCACTTTGGTACAATGATGTGCTATATAAATACATTTGATTTGATATACACATGGTCACATTAAGGCACTGTGATGGTGAGAGCAGAGAAGACTAATAATGGTGTAATATCATTCAAAAATAAGTTTTTATATGAGTAAGAGCCAAATAACTACTTTTAGTGCTATTTAGGACCAAACAAACTGGACAATATACAGTATTTTCTATAAAACAACAATGTTGAAACACAACAGAGCAAGAGTAAAAATACACAAAACAGTTCAAATTTGATTAAATTATGAATAACCAGCTTGGCATTGGCAGAATAAAACCCAATGTTAGTTCTTATTTTAGAGAAAATATACTGTATTGTCCAGTTTATTGACTTAAAAAAATGACACAAACACACATTGACAGTTATAGAGGTGCATTTTATGTGAAAGCTGTGTCCTGATCCCGTTTTAAAGTGGAATACAAACAGGATGGAAGAGAGTCATTATGTTTCAGTGCTGCTGTAGCACTGTCTTACACCACTAGTATTGTCTCTAGCAGTACTAGCCCCGTGTATTAACAATGGCAGCTCAGAACTACAGTTGGAGCAAAGTGAATTAATAAACTGTGGAAGTATTGCAATAAAGAAACATGGCATGCAGTGGCATGTACTGGTACACACTGGTGCATAGTGACAGGGGGAAAAATACGTTCAAATAATTGTTATAAAAACAAATGAACAAACAAAAGAATTTCCAAAACATCTATTTTTAATATAAAAGTGTTCCTTAAACATCCACTTAAAGACTGCATGTCTCTCTCTCTCTCTCTGTGCCATGGTTGGTGCTGAGAAACACGCTCTTGCGAGATGACATGAATGACTGATGTTAAGTAATATAGTGGTTTAAATAAAAGCTATTAATTTAACTTTAATTCATGGAGAACAGACAAGCTTTGAAAAAAATCTTTACCTTGACATGAAACAGGAAATTGTAACCAATTAGTTCAGCCAGACTGATTAAAGCCTAGACTTTTGCAACGTTGTTTAAATAAAATGGAGGTACGGGTACATAATGTAACAATGAGGGAGTTTTACCCTTGAGAGACAATTCCAAGCAGGGTTTTTAGATACATTTTTTGGTCTGGTTGTGAACTTGTCTGCCATCATAACCAAAGGGATCGCCTGTTTCAGCTTGACCTACGACACGTTATCATTTGGACCAATTAAAGTTACTCTGCACTTCTGCACTGCAAACAGATAGCCCGTCTGTGAGGCCTAGTCTTGTAAGAACGTTTTATTGGTTTTTGTTTTTATATTTGACTATAGTTTTGAACGATTATTCATTGACAGCCCTACAGCAAATACTGAGTTCTAACAGAGAGATTCACAGATATAAGCAATATTAGTCTTGTGTAGCCAAACGATCAGTGATCTCAACCTACTGACATATCTGGAGATTTCAAATTTAACCCATTAAGACTAGGAAAGCCTATACCTATATGTTGTTATACCTTTAAAACCAGGAAAGCATCTGTGTCATTTTAGATGTTGCTGTGTATATAGCAACCGGATTTCTTATTTTATTCTTTGAGGATTTAAAGGCGTTTTTAAAAATGGGTCGAATATACGGGCTTGAACAGCGGTGAAAATGGCCGCTAACAAATCTATGCTTATTATCTCAGAACCAGTTTTAGTCCATTCACTGAATGTAGATCTCAGGGGCTGGGCAATCAGCCAAACAATAACCAGACGTCAGTAGATCAGAAGAGATCCCGATGAGGCTAGGATCCTAATAACTCAGGGTCAAAAAGAAACACTTTCTTCAGTTGTGCGTGTTTGTGGAGAGGAAGTTGTGCGTGTTTGTGGAGAGGAAGGAAGTATTTCTTTTTCATGAGGATTGGCTGAAGAGGAGGAGGGCGGAGACTAGTGCTGCGTCCATTTGATGCTTTTGATGTCGACTCCTTCTTGAACCATCTCCCACAGAGGACTGACAGAAAGAGAGACAACACAGATAATATTTATGTCAACTCATTAAGATCCGAGGTTGATTCTATAAATATCTGCACAAATTGACCTGCTATGAGCTTGTATATTTGATAAACTAAATGTTCTTTTAAAGCGAACATTTTTCTTCTGGGGGTCCCTGGAAGAAGCCATTTTCAGATGGGTGCCAAATATTTTTTTTCGGGGTCCTGGACATGAAAGAGCACCAAACTAAGTTTTTCTAGATTGAGTTTTTCCATAACATTAGCCTATGATGTTCTCATTTTGAAGACCCCATTACTGAATGTCAAGACTACTTTTCTTCAGATGATGACACTGATTTACTATGGCATGATGTATGGCACATTAGGAGTCCACTGGTACCAGTGGTTTATATCAAACCGTTTTATTTTCAAGGACCTCCATAACAGGTTCACTCTCAGAGTTACAGACCTGTAATGGTCTTTCAGGGCTATATATTTAAGTGTTTCTGGTAATATTATTGTCCACTCAATTATTTTGCATGTCCATGGCAAAAGAAAAATGTCAACAATGTCCACCACAAGCCAGCATGCCAATAACCCCTGAGGCAGACCGACAGACATACCTCATCTCTCTCAGTCTTTGAACTTGTTCAATGCATTTGCCTGCAGTGTAATCCACTTCCTCTTCAGTAGTGAACCTGCCAATACCAAACCTACACACACACACACACACACACACACACACACACACACACACACACACACACACACACAGTTGAGTCTACTACAATTTCTAAGCATGACACAAGCATTAGACCAGACCTGTAATGCCAGATGTAACCACTTGGTGTCACACTTGACTCAGGCATATAATAGATCATAATATAAGGTAATGTAATGTCATACATTGATTAGTATGTAATACAATATCATATAATAATAATAAATTATAATACAAAATGATGAATATAAAAGTTGTACCTGATAGAGGAGTGTGCCAAGTCCTCATCTGCACCGATCGCTCTGAGCACATAAGACGGTTCTAATGATGCAGACGTACACGCACTGTCACACACACACACACACACACAGGCACACACACACACACACACACACACACACACACACACCCACACACTTAGTAATTCATATTTCCACCCGTTTTCTCCCAATGTAGTAGTTATGTCAATTAATTCCTCAGAGGACACAGAGCCTCTATCCTACTCCTCCCTTTGCAACACCCCTGCCGACAGGAGATACCCCAAAACCGCAGGAGTCGCTAGCACAGCGATAAATACAACCCTCCCTGGCTGGCTTCCCTGATCCGAACCCAGGCTGTGTGTGTGTGTGTGTGTGTGTGTGTGTGTGTGTGTGTCTCTAACCTTCCTGATGAAAGCGCGACATCCTTCAGAGCCATCAACAAACTCTCCCCCTCTACGTAGGCAAAGGACAGATTTATACAACCTGTGTACACACACACACACACACACACACAGTCAAGAATCTAGAATGTTTTTGTCAGTAAGCAGCTACATTCAAGTGTGTGAGGTTGTCAGAATACTGTGCAACAACAACAATAATAAAGACTAGGGCTGTAAGATAAGAAGAAGCCTCAACAGTAGCAACATCAGCTTAACACAATTAAGGAAATAACCGTAACATTGGTAAGACTGAATAGTCAGCTTTACAATGAGGTACAACTTGTAAGGATCTTTCATTCTTGGAATGAGCAACAAAGGTAACCCCCAAACATTTAGTAAACAACTCTTAAATTGGTCTATACTGTAGCAACAGAAGAATATTGCAGGGGATTGTGGCGAATGTTTTGGGGTCGCTACCCACATGGTTAGCTGTGTTGCTCATTCCACCAGATTCTTACAAGTTGTACCTCGTTGTTATATATTCTGAAGTTGAGTGTTTATAATGGACAACTGTGTGTGTGTGTGTGTGTGTGTGTGTGTGTGTGTGTGTGTACCGGGGTATCTGTGTTCTGGGTCTCCATTCATGATGACATCAGGGAGTCCAGACATGAGCTTCTGGATCAAACGGTTGGCGAGCATCGAGATTCTGTGATGATCATACTACATGCACACGCACACACGCACAAACACACCTCCAATTATAGTAGTAATACAGCATAATTTGTCACACAATCTTCATATTAGTGTAAGGATAGCCTGGGATCAATGGCTGTGAAGTTCGCAGACGATACTGCTCTGGTCGACACCTCAAACAGCCCTGCTCACTTTGAGGAGGAAGCAAAGAAGAAGCACTACCTTCAGCTGAATGTGAAGAAGACCAAGGAGCTCCTCATAACCCCCCGGAGGAGGGACGACCTCAACCCTATTCCGCAGCCGACACTCGGTGGGGAGGTGGTGGAAAGGGTCGGCAGCTACAAGTATCTCGGGACCACTATTGACAGTGGGTTGACCATTAACGACAACACACAGGCCATCTTCGCAAAGTGCCAGCAGCGGACCTACCTCCTACGGAGGCTGCGCTGAATTACATGGATGTTGCCCCCCCCATCCTCCGCAGCTTTTACATCTGCCATATAGAGAGCCTCCTTACCTTTTCTTTGGTATGGAGGGCTCTCAGAGTCCAAAAAGGCTAAGCTACGGAGGGTAACCCACGTGGGGTCTAAACTCTGTGGGATGCAGTGCTCTGCCCTTCAGCATCTCTACGACCAGAGGACAGTGAAGAAAGCAGAAAAGATTGCGAGAGACACAACCTGCTTCAAGGTCTTGCCCTCGGGTAGGAGATAAACTGCATCGAGATTCAAGAAGGCAAAGGGCAGTGCCAGTTTCATCCCCTCTGCCATTAGGCTCCTTAACAAACACAAACCCCCAATACCTGATTCACCTCAACTGGACCTGCTTGCCATCTTCTATGTGTCACCTCAACACATAGCCAGGGCCAGGAACCTCTGGGACCTCTTGTTTCCCAGTCTCTCCTCAGCTATTGGTGCCCCAGCCTTTAAATTGGTTGATAAACCAGAAAACTGCAAATACCAAATCTATTTATCTTATTTCAATAACATATACGATAGGAAGGAGGATGAGCCACTGATGGTAACGTCTTTTGGGGTATTTACCTTTCAAGACAGGAACCCATTTTTGGGTTGTTGTTGCTATGTACATTATAGCAGTATAACAAACCTTTTTAGAATCTGCCTCAGATCTAAAATGGGTTAACACCACCCAGCCCTAGCTGCAGGTAATGTTTAGGTGTGTTTGATGAGTTTGAGTGTGTTAGTTTTCCTAACCTCCATCTCCTGCATGGCCACCTCACAGGCAGCTCCAAAGCCTACAGCCAGAGGGGTGGGGACAGTCCCAGAGCGCAGGCCTCTCTCCTGGCCACCGCCGCTCTGCAAGGGCTCCAAGCGCACCCTGGGTCTGCGACGCACGAAAAGAGCTCCTACACCTGAAACAAACGTAGTAGGAGGAACCGTTGTTGTGATAGCAGGGGTAGTAATGTATGGCAGTGGTCCTCAAATTCGGGTAGGTTAATATAGCATCAAATTCAGTGTAACCACTTTAACCCTATACTTTATGCGTACTTATACTTAATATGCCTTTAGCATTAGCATTATTGGATATGCCTTGAAGTGAGTTAAGCCTTTTCCCCTCATCAACAGCACGCTGAAGGGGACATTACATGGCCAGGCATTAAAAACGAAATGTTTCTTCATGAGCATTGGTTTTCTATCTCCATCACTAGTCTGTTTGAGTAGACTACTCAAGGTAGCCTGAGGAGGAGCATCATATTTCTCTGTTATTCCTTGATCAGTTTGTGTTTGTGTGTGTGTGTGTGTGTGTGTGTGTGTGTGTTAAAGCAACCTTTAGGGCCGTAGATCTTGTGTCCACTGATGGACATGAGGTCCACCTTCCAGTCAGTGACGTTGATGGGAACTTTCCCTACAGCCTGAGCTGCATCAGTATGTAAATACACTCCTTTACTGCGACACAGCTGACCTGAGAACACAGGAGAGGAGAGGAAACAAACAGAACGTGGTGGAAAGAAAGTGGGGTTAAAAGTTGGTAACTGGAAATGTAATCATATAATTGTGTTACAAAATGTGTGTTATTGTTGTCATCATGATGATGATGCGTTGCGTTGCCATGGTTACCTATCTCCTTGATGGGTTGTAGGACTCCGATCTCGTTGTTGACTGTCATCACCGACACCAGAGAGGTGTCTGGAGTCATACACTCCTCCAGGAGCTGTGCACACACACACACACACACACACACACACACACACACACACACACACACACACACACACACACACACACACACACACACACACACACACACACACACACACACACACACACACACACACACACACACACACACACACACACACACACACGCCACAGGTTTACAGGTGTAAAGAAGTCCTATATTGTCGTTCAAATAAATGTTAGATTAATTGAAAACACATGTCCCTGCTTCTGGTGACTGATATTTGTCCTAATAAATGTTAGACTCATTGAAAATGAAAACACACGTTTTGTACGCTTGTATAAAGCAGTTGTCCTCAAAGTGGGGTCCAGCAACCCTCAGGGTTCATTTAGGGGGTTCCAATTGGACCCTTACATGTCTGTAACTGAGTGACCAAATGTACAAATGGAACCAATGGGACCCCTACTTTGCACACTGTCAGAGTTATGGAATTTGAAATTGATGAGTTTGAGAACCACTGGTCAAACATTATTTTGTTTTTAACAAAACAAATCTAAAAAGACTATTTGTATGCCCAGGCAGTGGCGTAACCGTCTGGGCACCTGACTGGTAATCCAGTCGCAGTGTGCCACGGGTTCGACTCCCGAGCCCGACACGGCCTTTACTGCATGTCATCCCCCATCTCTCTCCCGTTTCCTGTCAGCCTACTGTCTGTCCCTTCAACAAAAAAAATCAATAAAAGGCGTAAGCCGCAAAAAAATATCTTAAAAAAAGGGGGAAAAAATACTATTTGTATTTATTGTATTGTTATATTTTTATTGTATTGTATTTATATTTAATACTTTGTGTGCTTGCAAAAGCATGTGTGTTCATAGGTGTGCTTGTGTGTGTGTGTGTGTGTGTGTGTGTGTGTGTGTGTATGCGAGTACCTTCATGTCCACCAGGCCATTGGTCTGAACAGGTAAATAAGTGACTCTGAATCCCTCAGACTCCAGAACCCGACAGGAGTCCAGAACACACTTATGTTCCGTCTGGGTGGTGATCACATGACGCTTCTTAGCCTTGTAGAACCTCGCCACACCCTGTCCCAAAGCATCATGGGAAGACACCACAGGAGAGAGGAAGAGATGAGAACAACTAGAATCCAAATAATTACAAGCATTTACGCAACCAGTCAGCTGACATCAGTATAATTGGTCCTCAATAATGCTTAATGCACTAATGCTCCAGCGAGCACATAATAGTTCTCTAAAGTCTATTTCTTGGCATCTAAATACTTCCACATACTTTGTGCAAGAAATCTAGTTGAAACTTCAACACGATAAGCTTTATGCAGGTATTTGTGCTAGTACTTTTCTTTTTGCTAATTTATATTTTGTAAAAGGTTTTGCATGAGGAAGGGACAGATCATTCTAGGTTCACACAGAGGTGCTATCTGTGGTTGCTAATGCTATAACAACGCATATAGCGTTGCTATAACAACACATTCAAACCTGGACTGGACTGAATCAGGGAATTTGCTACTGTACGGAACTTCTTTTTTAGTAATATGATGTGACATCATCCATCATCCAGGCAACTTTGTCAATTTTGGTTTGTTGTCTTAAATGCAAGAACAATGGCTTCTATTTCAGCATGCTACCTTTCCAGGGGGAGATAGGCTGTAGTTACTATTAGCTTAGGTTGAACTTGAAACGTGCCTGCATTGCTCTGTCTGTGGAGAGGTATATAAAACGTCACAACATTGTTGAGCCGTGCACTTGAGCTTTGCAATGCTTACTCTTAAGTAATATACTTATAAACTACATTGAAACTGTCTTTAAAATGCATTTCGTCCTGTGAAGCAGCTCTCACTGGCTCTGATCATCATACAATGGTGTCACGCGCCCAAAAATTCCAAAACTACAAGATCTCAGAGCGTGAAGGAGTCTTACTTTGATTGACAGGTTATTGGACTCCGTGGCTCCACTGGTGAAGATGATTTCTCTGGGATCTGCTCCAATGAGATCTGCTACTTGCTACACGCGTGCGCGCGCACACACACACACACACACACACACACACACACACACACACACACACACACACAGGTTTACATTCCATCACACAAGATGGAACATCTTCTGGAAACATTATCAACAATATAAATATACATAATATCATAAACAGTATACAGATACATTAACAACTTAAGCTCTTTAGTATACATTGTGGTACAATGCTGACAAAAACAGAGGAACTTGTAATTAATCAGCTAATAATAAGGAACAGCTCTCACTCTGTCTCTGCCAAAAATAAACGCAGCAAGCACAAAACATGTTGACGTTTATCACATCAATTTAATGTAATAAAGGTTAGTGTGTGTAGACTAGTACCTTCCTTGCTTTCTCCATAGCGCTCTCACTCTCCCAGCCGTAGGCGTGTGTCCTGGAGTGAGGGTTGCCATAGTAATTCACCTGGTAGGGCAACATTGCATCCAGCACTCTGGGGTCCTGCATTCACGCACGCACACGCACACACACACACACACACACACACACACACACACACACACACACACACACACACACACACACACACACTAACTTAAATGAAAACAAAGAGCATCATAGCAGCATGTATAAGCCATTAGAGTGACAGTGACCGTTACCATGGGGGTGGTGGCCTGGAAGTCCATGTAGAGAGGTCGAAGTTCATCTCTCTCAAGGTCACGACTCTTTATCACCTCTGGACAATGAATAGCAATAATAATATCATCATCATCATCACAGCTGTGCATAAACACACAGACACATCACTAAAATGTACCAGGATTTGAAAATGTGTCTACGGTTCTGTAAAGCTCTGTAAAGTTGTAAACGTTGGCCTGAGGTTAGCACTAAAATGAGTTGACACCCAAAATATTTGAACTGGTGACCCCATCCCCCCCCCCCCCCCCCCCCCCCAACACACACCCGATTAAGAGCTTGGAATGTAGGAGTTGAAGCATTACATTTTGTTTGACTCTACCACAGATAAATATCGTGAAAAAAGCAGATGTACAAGCTCACAATGCCTCACAACGCAATTTTCTAAATTATTATTTTTGGACACACACACACACACACACACACACACACACAAGGGGACAGGTCATCGTGGGGTCACCAAAACAAATGTATAATGCCATTGTTATGAGACATGATCTTGTGGGTGGCACTGTTAGTATTCTTCTGAATCCAGGCAGCATGAATGTGCTCATCAAGTTTCACAACAGTCCAAGTGACCATTATGTTAATAATTAGATTAGATGTCATTCTAACAGTAACTGCTGTACCATTCAAGAGCATTAGCTTTATTCTAACTAATTACGGTAGGAAACTAAGTAACTAACTGAATCTAACTGTTACTCAATCCTTTACTCAAAGCTGCAATCCAAAACTTATTTCAATTAATCAATCTGTAAGGTAGAGCTAAATATATTAATGGAGGTCTACTACTCTACTCTTCCATTGAGAGACCATTATAGACCCTGGTGTCAGTAGGACACCTATTGGCTGACATGTAGTACTGCCAGAAGCTCATACATAAGTCCCCAATATCTCTCAAAGGATTAATACCTCTTGTCGTGTGTGAGCTGCAGATGCTCACAACGCGTGTGATACGTTGTGAGCTTTGATCTGCTATTAAAAATAATTATGAAAATAATAAAAAAAATTGTGTTTGTAATATAGGCTAATGTCCTTAAACATGTTCTCACTTCAGATGGGAGTACGTGAACAAACAGATATGAACTTGGGGCAACTTGGGGGTCGTTGACATGAAAAGGTTTGATAACCACACTGCTACAGTCTTACGTATCTGTTTTCTAATATATTAGGTTAACGAAAGCGAAAGCAGCCAACATTGAAACGTGCAATAGAAATACATTTGTAACCAGGACACGAGAAAGTCTTTAAAACAACCACTCAATGAGCAGAAACGTTCATTATTGATTATTAATTGTTGATTGAATTGCGTTACCTTTCTGTTGCGTTGGTCCATATCTGACTGAGTGGACAGAGAACCTCCTGACAGAGGACAGCAGTGTCCTCCCCGGAGACAACATCACAACAAACAAACAAATAAACTATTAAATAAACAACGATACAGGTTGAGCACAAAGACGAGGAAGCTGTAATGTAACGTTCTTCTAACGCTATAATGTCGTTGTGTTGTGAATGTGGAGCTCTTCTCAATGTGGTTCAGGAGGAATTAAACGTCATAAACATTGTGTCAAGTCAACCACATTGACACTGCAATGACTGCATAGGTCCGCTCCGAACCTTCAAAATAAACCAATTACTACGTACTTGCAGAGCGAGTGGCGCTAATACAAGAGTACTTAGTAAAAGTAAAAGGTCTGGAATTATACATTTACTTACTACAGAATACAGTTTATTTGTTTATTGGTGACATATTGTTCAATGTTCAGCAACATGCGTTCGTCGCTTTTACTTTGAAGGCGGATTTATTGTGCTGGATCATGCTGACTTCACTTGACTCCTCTTACACAAGGACCGGAAACACCTCCCCCGGAACTGCGTTCTCTGTTCTCATTGGTTGTGCCCGCATGTTTGTGTTGTTTTGGGGCGGAGCTAAAGGCTCTGTTTTGGTTCTCACTGCTGAAATAATGGAAACATTTGCATCATCAATTTATACAAGTTGAAGTTGTATAAGTTGATGATGCAAATGTTTCCACTATTTCAGCAACTGTCATAGAATGTATTCATCTAATGTTCAGCATTCCATCAATATAGGTATACATAAAGTAAAGTTCATTCATAATATATACTGTTTTTGTCTTTTCTCTTTGCAGATGAGTTAGGTTTGGGACCCAGAAGGTTCCCTTGCTAGAAATGTAGTAGAATCACAAGTACAATATTTGTATATTCATTTATTATTAGTTATACATTATTTTATTTTATAAGACACATAAGAAAGGGATAAACAGACACAAGCTCCAAGCTCATGTCACAAAGCCTGGGTACGAGGCTATCCCATGTGTGACTGGCAGCCAGGTCAAAGGTCAGCCTTATCTGGGTCAGTCCGCGTGCACGCACGCGCGCACACACACACACACACACACACACACACACACAATGTCCATTCAGAACATATATGTCATACTTCTCTGCAAGATGAGTGTACTGCATGTTGCTTATTTGGTCCCTATACAGCCTGAGCTGCAGCCGTATCATCACATGAAAGAATTACATACCACCAGGGACAAGCTGGTTTCTTTCTTTCACAATGATGGTACACCGGGAAATTATACTGCCGGTATATGCATAGGCTATCTGGTGCAGCCAGTTATTATAAAGATAAGTTTGTGTTCTTCATACATTACTCATCTATAGAGTTACCTAGAACTGGAGGGGCGAAGGTCATCTTTAACTGGGTTAGCATGATCACACAGAACACTGAGAACAGACACATTTACAGACAGATAGACAAACAGACATCTGGAGAAAAACCTGCCTCCAAAGTGTCTCTGAAAGAGTTCATGTTGTTGGAAGTGAACAACAATTACACGGGGATACACATCTATACTGACAGAAGGGTGAGTCCTATACAGTGTGTGTACACCGCAGTATGTGTCGTATGCAGAGTGTATGGTATGCAGAGTGTATTTATTGTATGCAAATACAGAGTGTAAATGATGCATTTATATTATAGCACCTTTATCCAAAGCACACTTGCTCAAGGACACTTCGACACTAACTCTGGGAACCAGGGTCATACTGGGAACCTCCCCGTTCCCGAGCAGTTGCTCTAACCCTGAGCCACTGCCGCTGTGTGTATCGTATGTAGAGTGTATCATATGTAGAGTGTAACGACTGCCAAGTGTGGCCGGGTATCCTCAGGGTCCTGAGCAAAATGAGTCAGTGTCAAAAATACATTTAGCGACCCTATAAGTAGGATATTTTAAAAAGACAAATCTTGAAAATGTTTTGAGAATTTTCAATTGTTGTTGAAATATTTTAACAATCTTGTATTCCTGAGATTCCTGGCACATAACATTTTCAGATGGGAGTCATGGGAGACATGCAAATGTTTTGAGAACCACTATGGTGTATGTACAGTGACAGTGTACATTGAGTGCAGTGTGTGAGAATTGTTATATTCTTAGAGCATCACCGGCACCGCTGAGCCAATCAGCCAAGCATCATCTCTATGTTCTGTGTTTGTTATTGTTTACTGCTAGCTGTACTGTAAAGTTTTACTGTACAATGTACATCCTACTGTTATTGTAGGTTGTACTGTCAGTGCTCCAGGGGTCCTGATGTGTGCCGTGTGTTCGTTGAGGGCGTGTCTCACTGTGGGACGCTGTCATCACCACACCCCCCGACACCTGCACAAACTACACTACCCAGCATTCAGCGGGAACAGGGAGTACAGGGCGAAGCAGGAGGTGGAGCAGATGAGCACAGCTCAAATCGACCACATCTTAAAGGTCAGCAAATCAATGAAACAATCATTCCCTCCATTGGCTCCCAGCTTTTGCCCGCAAAACACTGATGTTGGCCAACAAGGCAACCAAAGGCATGGCACCCCCATACCTTTAAAGCCTGATCCAACCATACAAACCCTCCTGTTCAGGGGACTGGCGAGACTCCCTCTTTCCCAGGTGTTTCACCTTGTATTGCGTCTACCCTAACATTTAACTTACTATGCCTAAACCTAACCCTAACCTAACACTATGCCTGAACCTTCCATAAAACACCCTGGACAACACTCCACACGTCCCAGTCCCTTCTCCCTTCCCTAAAACACACTGGACAACGCTCCACACGTCCCAGACTCTTCTCCCTTCCCTAAAACACACTGGACAACACTCCACACGTCCCAGGCTCTTCTCCCTTCCCTAAAACACACTGGACAACGCTCCGCACATCCCAGACTCTTCTCCCTTACCTGAAGCCCAGTCAACACCAATGATTCGTAATGCAATAAGTAACAGAATCCCCAAACTGCGCTGACTTGCAACGGGTCAATTCAGACCGCTGTTTACTGTCTCTGCATTCTATGTGATTACCATACCTTGCTTATTATACATCACTCTAAATAAGAGCATCTGCTAAGTGTCTGAAGTTGTAAATAGTTTTTGTGATTGTCCATCATTCCGTTGTCAGGCCAACGAGTACAGCCACAGTTTCCCCAGAGGCCCAGCCTCCCACGGCGCCCAGGGTTTCCATAGCAACCTGTTGTCAGCCAATCAGCCGTGTGAGGACAGTCGCAGCAGTGCGTCCTGCCTGGTGGACGGGCATAGGAGCGTAGGGGGCGGCGCTCTGCTGTTTGGGGTGTTTGACGGACATGCAGGCATGTATAATTTTTTGTTTGTTTTTTGAGGGCTGCTAGCCTATGTCCAGCTTTGAGGGTTTGTGTAAACACAAACATTGTGTTTACACAAACATTGAATGCCATTGACAATGAATGGCCAGCTTTGAGTGTGTAAACACAAACATTGAAGACGAAAGTGAGGACGCAAATTGTGATTGGCCGGAATGAGATGATGTATGATGATAAGACCGCCCCTCACTTCACAGGTGTGATTTTCTTTATCAATTATTGCTGGTGTCTTTCATGTTATGCATCATTCAGGATTATTGTATACGTCTGTATCCATCCATCCATCCATCTTCAACCGCTTGGTCTGCCCCGGGGTCTCCTCCCAGTGGGACGTGTGTCGAGGACCTCCCTAGGGAGACGCCCAAGAGGCATCCTAAACCAGATGCCCGAACCACCTAAGCTGTCTCCTTTCCAGGCGAGAGACTCTCTCGTGTGACTGAACTTCTCACCCTATCTCTAAGGGAGATGCCAGCCACCCGTCGAAGAAAACTCATTTAGGCCGCTTGTATTCGCGACCTTATTCTGTCGGTCATGACCCACACTTCATGACCATAGGGGAGAGTAGGAACGAAGATTGCTCGGTAGACAGAGAGCTTTGCCTTCTGGCTCAACTCTCTTTTCGTCACAACAGTGCGGCACAGCGACTGCAATACCGCCCCTGCCGCTCCGATTCTCTGGCTGATCTCCTTCTCCGTCCTCCCCTCACTCGTGAACAAGACCCAGAGATACTTGAACTCCTTCACCTGGGGTAATGCCTCATCCCCTACCCGGACTGCACAAACCACCGGTTTCCTGCTGAGAACCATGGCCTCAGATTTGGAGACGCTGATCCTCATCCCAGCCGCCGTACACTCGGCTGCGAACCGGTTCAGTGAGAGCTGAAGGTCTGTGAGTGGGGAGTGTTGCCTGATGAATGAATATCAACATCCTAATACATCCTGATACTGGGGGTCAAATTATGACAGGCAATTCCTGCTGTCAAAATATGACCCCCCCAGTCAAAAAACACTGTGTTTAGAAATAGACACTCATGCTTTCCAAGGTGTGATTTGGGCTGGGAGGAGGAGTAGGACTAAGGCCCTATACATCCTCTCCTTCCAGCGCCCTACGACCGCCTCATTTGAAGTCAGTATACTAGTACGTATACTACGTCTGTATACCTTTGTTAATAATTGTTGGTGTCTTTTTATGACATTACTCTTCCTATATATGGATGTGTCTTACGGTATTTCTAAATGCACTGTATCTGTAGCTGTAACTTAAATTGCTGTGCTGCCTGAAGTATCTCAATCAATAAAGGCCTCTGTCTGTCTGTCTGTCTAGGTGCTGCCTGCGCCAAGGCTGTCAGTCACAGACTCTTTTATTACATCGCCACGGCAACGCTGCCGCTAAAGACACTGCAGGATATTGAGGTGAGACACACACACACACACACACACACACACACACACACACACACAACTTACTGCATTAAGTTATTTCTTAGCATGGCGTGAGCTTTGTTATTTGCTATAGCACCTGAAGATCCATCCCTTTTTTACAGTTTATTTGCCTGCTAAATTACTTGCCCACTACCCAAAATATGCATTTTCTTTCTCAGGCACATTACATTTGTTTGTGACAAATCAAAGCAATGTGCTATACTAGAGATAATAGTGAGGTTGTATTGTGTTTGCATGTGTGTGCGTGCGTGCGTGCGTGCGTCCGTGTGCAGTCAGCAGTGGAGGAGGCGACGCCTGTGCCTCCTCTGTTAGAGTTCCACCAGCAGCCCAGGGAGGAGCAGAGGTGTGGAGGTCAACAACCCCTGATGTTCTCCTCCAGGCTGAGGATGTTCTGGCAGGACCTTCTGCAGGAAGCCCAGGAAGACACCACCGCTCTGCTGGACACGGTCAGTATTATAGCCTACTGGTTTGGTTTGTTTTTTGTGGACTTTCTTTTAGTTCGTTGTTGTTAGTCATGGTTGCCAGTTCCATCTGATTGTGTCGAAGTTCCAACTGCTCCAGATAAATGCTAGCTTGCACATCGTCTTCATTCTAGGACTTAAGTCTAAGATCTACAGGTCACCAGCGTCCTTTAATTCTCCAAGGAGGTGGTGGATGCAACAGCTCTGCCTCTTACAATACATCTGAGATGGGCCTTTCCCCTTGGACTCAACCTTCTTCCAGGAGTTCTCTGGATAAAATGTCCACACATTGAAGTTCTAAAGTTGGGTTTGAACCATCTGTGGGTGTTGACATCAAATGCATAAAGCATATTGCAGCAACGAATCCCTCCCAAGATGTAGATGATTTATCGCATCAGCACAGCTGTGTAGCCAAAGCACATGGAGGGAACCTCAACGGAACGTTCTCCTCTTCCAGGTGTCACTGTGGGCAACTGCCAACTACATCCAGCGTAAAGACACTGTGTTGTGGTAAAGGTCAATGTTGTCATTGTAGATCCATTCAAAGGTGAACACCTTGTGCTCAACAGCAGCATTATCCCAGGCCCATCTCTTTGTTTCTCTACTCAGAACCAGCATGGAGCAGAACATTTCTCACAGTACTATAGTTGAAGTCTTGCTCTGTAAAGGTAGAGTCTTGATGTGTGGTGCGCTGTTGCTTATTATTTGTTCAGAAGTTCAAAGTTTGACAAATCCACACAGCCAATGAGTTGGGTAGGCCAATCAGGGAAGACGATGACTGTTCATAGTAAATTGAACTGCCAGCACAATCACAGTCCATGCACGTTCTAGTAATCTTCCACTCTACACAGTAGACAATGTGTTGTGATTTTACCACAAGCAGCGATATGTATTGTTTTTCTTAATGATGTTTCTCTGACATGTCTTTTTAATGGACATGGTTGTGATGCTGACATTGTGATGTCATTGCATCATGTCACTCAAACTGTCTTCTGTCTGGAAGGTGTCAACATGTCACTACTTTAAAGTCAATATGCAACAGATGATCTAGATCTGCTATTTTCACTGTTTTATAGGGCTCGAGGGGTTTGTTCAGAATATTTTTTTAAGTTTGGGATCCATGGGTCCCTTCCTAGAAATGTAAATGGTCATTGGGTGCCTTAAATAACGTTCCTAGACGTGTGTAGGCAGAAAGATTTTGTATTGTTAATTTTTCACTTAAAACACTCAATGACCACTTAATAACTTATAAGTTAATATTATATTATTATTATTTTTTAATACTGTTTTTATTAGGCATTTTTTGTATATGACAACTTCAGAGTGTTATTGACAATGATAATAAGTAATTCAGTTATATAAAGTTAATATTATATTATAACAGTCATTATAATGCATTATAAAATAATTATAATGTATTTAAATTATGACAATTTAATAAAAACTTAAAATCAAAGAACACCTTCACAGTTCACACCTATGCTTCCTGGTTCTGATTACATCATAATTCAGTGTGTCTCTTATTCTTATTGGTGGGTTGGTTGTAGGAGGGGTCAAACGTTAGCTCAGCTTTGGAGGAGGCCTTCATGCGTCTGGACAATGACCTGTCAATGGAGGCTCAACTGGACCTGGCCACCAGCTCACCCAGGTTAACTTCAATGTTCTATTTATACTGGAATACCAGCTCACCCAGGTTAACTTCAATGTTCTATCTATACTGGAATACCAGCTCACCCAGTTTAACTTCAATGTTCTATTTATACTGGAATACCAGCTCACCCAGTTTAACTTCAATGTTCTATTTATACTAGAATACCAGCTCACCCAGGTTAACTTCAATGTTCTATCTATACTGGAATACCAGCTCACCCAGTTTAACTTCAATGTTCTATTTATACTGGAATACCAGCTCACCCAGTTTAACTTCAATGTTCTATTTATACTAGAATACCAGCTCACCCAGGTTAACTTCAATGTTCTATTTATACTGGAATACCAGCTCACCCAGGTTAACTTCAATGTTCTATCTATACTGGAATACCAGCTCACCCAGGTTAACTTCAATGTTCTATTTATACTGTAATACCAGCTCACCCAGGTTAACTTCAATGTTCTATTTATACTGTAATACCAGCTCACCCAGGTTAACTTCAATGTTCTGTTTATACTGGAATACCAGCTCACCCAGTTTAACTTCAATGTTCTGTTTATACTGGAATATATACTGTTCTAGAGACCAGATCCACTTCTGTTCAGACACTGGAGGAGATCACTCCCGAGGAGATACTGCCCATTTTTGACTATGCGTGTACGTCCTGGTTCCCTAACACCTCAATGGCACAGAAAACCAAGCTTCAAACTTCTCAAAATAAACTAATCCGACTTCTTCTTCACCTAGGGCCTATGACCCACCTATATGCGGAGCATTTTGACAGCATAGGATGGCTCAGGGTGGAAGATAGAGTCAAGCAATTAAAGATGGGCCTGACTTTCAAAATTGTAAATGCAACTTTACCCTCCATGCCCCCAGTACCCACTTACTTGTCTAATTACTTTAAAAAAGTGTGCAACACCCACAGCCATAAAACTAGAGGGAGCGTGAACAACGATTTGGTGCCACCTATTTATAAAACAAATATGGGCAAATTCACCTTTCAAAGCACTGCTACCCAGGTGTGGAATGCCCTCCCCTCATCGCTCAAAACAAACAAATCACTGGCTTCCTTCAAGACAGGCCTAAAAATTCACCTGTCAGCAAGTCAAAGGGAGAGGAGGTGATCGCATCAGCCGCTTTTGTGCGAAAATAATCCCCTTCCGATTAACTTTCGGCCCCAACCTGTAAATACTGTATATTTCATGTTTAGAGGAAATGTATATGTTGCCTTAAATTATTATTGTTATATCACTTACTATTACTGTGTTAACTTATTATTCATGTCATGTGTGAGTGGATAGGACCCGAATGGAAACAGGAGTGATACGAACGAACGAAATGCATCGCAATTATTTCACATGAAATTTGTATTTCATATTATTCATATAGGTTGATGAAATTAATTCAAATTAATTGCACAAAATAAACCTTCTCTTGCAAGAGAACAGATCGGATACGCGTATTCAGACATCGTTACCCATCTGCATACATTGCTGCAGTGACGATGTAATGCCATAGGCATCGCAGGTCGAGAGTGATCAATGATGTCACTGATTGACAACATTCTGAAGTGTCCACAGACCTCCAGCCCTCTGAGACACAGCCAGAAGACAAAAACGATATACCATATTACGATGCAATAGTGAGGACCAATTATATGAAGACAGGTTGATAATTGTCCTTTAGGCTTGGGCCGGCCTAGCGACCTGTCAGCTTACTTAGTGTACACTTTCAAATAAAGACAGAAAAAGCCTTTAAAAATTGGTGCTTTAATATACAGGTAATGTGTGTCTGTCCTCTGTCTCAGACGTGTCCCAAGCCCGGGGGACAGTCACAGCCTGTCCTCTCCTCTCCGCGTGGCTCTGTCTGGCAGCACGGCCTGCGTGGCTCACCTCTCTCAGGGGGTCCTGCACGTGGCCAACCTGGGGGACAGTCGGGCCCTGCTGGGGGTCCAGGAGTCCGACGGACGCTGGTCGGCGTTGCCGCTGACCCAGGACCACACCGCCCACAACCCCGACGAGCTGCACAGGGTTCTGGGAGAACACCCACGGTCGGAGCGCCGAACAGTGGTCCGACACGACCGACTGCTGGGCATGCTGATGCCACTGAGGGCATTTGGAGACGTCAGGTTTGATGACTATATACTGTATAAAGAAATAATACAGTTAGAGCACAGTAGAATACACTATACAAAGTACAGCGTAATCTGTCATTTACATTTAATCTGTATAATCTAGAGATTTAGTCTTTAATCTAGAGATTTAATCTGTAATCTACATGTTTGCTATGTAATCTACAGGTTTTATCTGTAATCTAAAGGCATAATTGTAATCGACAGGTTCAGTGAAGTCTGTAATCCACATGTATACTATGTAATAAAAAATAATGAAGAAGTGACATAATTTCTAATCTCCAGGTTTAAGTGGAGCAAGGAGACTCTGGGTAGGATGTACGAGAGCAGAAGACCCGAGGTGGTTGCCGCGGCGATGAACATGGCACTCCGCAGGACCATGACTCAGCACTACCACACCCCCCCGTACCTGACGGCCCACCCAGAGGTGGCCACACACCGCCTCAGACCCCAGGACAAGTTCCTCATCATGGCCACAGACGGCCTCTGGGACCTGATGCACAGACACACTGCAGTGCAGCTGGTCGGAGAACAACTCACTGGTCTGAACTAAATCCAAATACATTGGACACGAAAAAAAGACAATAACATTTTAATACTATAGTCATTAAGATACATATAGACTGAAGTAATTAAAGCGGTTCATGTTTGCATGATTGGAATTGTAACAGCTGAAATCAATAATATCTCAGTATTCTGATATTAACCTGTGGGCCACATTAAGTGAAGGTGGGGGCCGCACTTGTAATCACTGGCCACTGCCAGTCTAATCCAGTGGTGTAAAGTAACTAAATACATGTAATCAAGTGTACTGTACTTAAGTACACTTTTGAGGTGTTTTTGTCTTTACTGGAGTATTTCCAATTTTAGGTACTTTTTACTTATATAGGCAAATATTGTACAAAGTGTACTCCACTACTATTATAAGTAAACTTTATAGTTACTTTTTACATTAATGAAAATAAATCACTTGTGGCCACGAAATAGTACCTCGTTACATCAAATTAAATTAATTAGCGGGAACGAGATATTTATTTGATGCCACGAAATACTATTTAGAGGCCACAAGATATTTTCTATTCTCTCAATGGCCACTCCGGTAGTTCATAGTACTAATAGTACTACAACCTGGCATCCCTACTTTTTCCCCCAAATAAATATGTTTCAAAATGTTCACCACTTTTGCATGAGTGTCAGATGAAGACATATAAAATGGGGCCTTAATTAATTAAAAGATGAAACCTGGAGGTACATACAAGGTTGTCTTTCTGCATCCCAGGGCTCCGCTGGCAGCGACCTCTCTCTCCTAACCCCGGGACCACCCTGGGCAGCCTGCAGAGGCTCCTGTTGGAGCGGAAGGGGCGGGGCCTGTCTACGGTAGCAGATTTGAACAGTGCGACTCACCTGCTGCGCCACGCGCTGGGGGACGACGGCTACGGAGGGGTGGAGCCCAGACGCCTCGCCAAGATGCTCCGCCTGTCACCGGACCTTGCCAGGATGTACCGTGATGATATCACCATCACTGTCGTACATCTCAATGAACCTGACTGGTTATAGACTCGGCGTAACAGCATATGGTTCCAATTGGATCTAACAATCCAACTATATGGATATGCAAACGGAAAATATCCCATTGCCTTTGGATCGCATCGAATCGTTTTGCAATGCAAATAATCAATTGTATCGATAAGCCCCATTTACCCAATGAGAGCTGTTCATGAGGTGGACAGCCGCTACCTCCGCCAGCGGGGGATTGAGACTTAAGGTTATCAAATCATATATTGCCATTAATGAACCACTATGGTCAACCATGTATCGTGATGCGTATCGTATCTGTTCAACTGTATCGTTACACCCCTAGTTCTAATGGACCCAATGTACCTAGACACACTAGTATAGGTGATATTTTAGGTATGTTAGAATAAGTGTTAAATTTCTATACAGGGTTCCTCTGCTGTCTCACCACTAGCTCTCGTTTACAAGAGCTGGAGAGACTACCGTTTTCATGACTGAGATACTGGAATTTATCCCGCTGTAAAAATAACCAAAATGTAGATCATGAGAAGACTATGGACAGTTCACAGAACACCTGCCATGCTCTCAGCAAACTCCATCCCCATGACCCCATCCTGTCTGGACACACCCGTGGGACTGAAAGATACATCCTATGATGATGTACTGGAACACATCTTCAGTGATGTTCCTGAGATCATCGGACATACAAAATATGGCTTGGCGTTTGTCATTGCCCATGTTATCCAAACTCGTTCAAGGTTGCATGGTTTAACATGCATATACATAGTCCACAAAGTACTACATTATACATGTGCTGTAAAGACTATCCTACTGTACATGTTTAATAAGTAGACTACCGGTATCCTGTTTGTGTGTTCTTGTTAAGGTCTCTTTGGAAAACAGACTTCAATGGGACTTAAAAAACAAAATAAATGTATTAATGACACATTATGAAAACATTTAGCTAAAGTTCAACTTATGCATGAATGAAGAAATGTATGATGCAATGCTGTTCATAATAATAACCGTTACCCACCAAAACAAAATTTATATTCCAGACAACACTTTTAAGTCCATTGGCAGCCCCCGACTTTAATTCCTTGCTATGGTCTAATTAATAAAATATTTTCTACTCTAAACTGAACAGAGCTGCCTTGGTCTTTCTTGGACCATCTTTAAGTTCACCAACTTTTTTTTTCACCCACTAGAAAAGCAAGGAACTTAAAAGTCTTGTCCTGAAACCAAAACCTCTCCAAATAGCAACTGTTCTCAGTTTGACATAATTACAGACCCATGCAGCGCTTCTTCATCCATTATCTGAAACTAAATTCACATGTTTAGGAAAACATCTTAAGCTATCCCGTATTGTTCAATTACATATTTATAATAAATGTACATTATCTGAACCTTCCTCATTCAAATGACATCAGAAATACATTCATAGAAGTATCACACTTATAGTTTCAATGATTTGATTGTAGTATAGGCTATACTTAATTAAAAAGTCAGACTTTAAAATAAAATTTAATCAAGGATTTTTACAAAATCAAATGCTTGATTAGAAAAAACAGATCGTTAAATACCGATCAACAACGCAATTAAACCATCGCGACAATATCTTCTTCTTCTTCATCTTCCTCTGGACTGCCAGCCTCTGAGGAGCTCATGGAGCTTAATCATTGGACGACAATATGGGCGGGGCCCGCTGCTGGCTCCAGCCCCACGCCACTAACGAGCACAAACGAGAAATACAACTGAGGACATTTTACAAAAAACAGGAAATGGTTCCGGAGCCACACAACCAAAATACTAAACAACTCCCACCCTCTGTATGTATGCATGTATAATATATGTGTGTGTAGGTGTGTGTGTGTGTGTGTGTGTGTGTACTTGCATAACTATACTTGTGAGGGCCACCACAAGGAGGTTTAGGGGATGGCATTGAGAGTTATAGCTCACGACAGGCTTGCAGATCAGCAATTCGTCTGCTATTTTAGATGACGTCTTAACATTTGTAAATCCTCACAAGTATAGTTGTGTGTGTGTGTGTGTGTGTGTGTGTGTGTGTGTGTGTGCTCGTGCGTCCACTAGAAAGTTCTTGGGGCAGGGGGAGAGAAGACTCTTTAGCATTAAAAATAGGAAGTGACCTAAACTACTTCCTCTCCCCCCTGGGGGAGGGGGGGGGGGGAGATTAAAAAAAATCAACACCCACACACTGTCAGAGGAATCAGCCAATAGGGACAAAAAAATAAAAGGGGAGGGCTCATAAGTCCAGTGTCCAATGGTTGTGCGGGGACGGTGTGATTTTACAGGTGAGATCACCGTCGTGGGGGCGGGATTAGAAGCTGAGTGGCTGTGACAGAGTCGGGGAACAGGTTGTGATAGGTTGGCAGAGGTACGTATGAAGCAGTGATCATTTTGCCTGTAAAAACACAAATATAAAATATTATTCAAAAGAGAAACACAAACTCCTGAACAGCGTTCCAATGTAGTCATTTAGTCACAAGCTAATAATAATTAATACTTTATTAATTTTGGTTCAATATCTAAGTGTTACACAAAGTTAACCACTTTGACCTGGCATCCTCCTCATTTTGGGTGTGTCAAAAACATTTTCTAAATCTTACATTTTCTTAAATTGTCAAAATAGCAGATCTACAAGTTGCCATCAAGTCACATCACGACATGTGATTGTAGATTGGCTGCTTTTGCTATAAATGGGGCATAAAATGCATTTAAAACATTTAAGGAGATACAAGGCAGAGTAGAAGGGGTCATGTTGTTGTACTCACTAGATGTAGTCACTAGCTGAGATCATTTCACACAAACAGTGTTATTCTCCATTTATTTCATATACACCTGTATTATTATTATCATTATGTACGTGTGCACCGTCTGAAGGTTTACAGTCAATCTCACTGGTTCAACAGGCTGCTCTTCATCATACAAAGACTGTAAAATGAAACTTTCCATTCATACGAGAGTTTAGTGCTTAAAGCTCATGTTGATGATATATTATGGGATGCCTTACCAGCAAAGTAGCGCCCATGTAAGCCGTTAACGGCTGCCATGGCAGAGGGGATTGTGGGACACTTCACGTAGACGTTACCCTGGAAGACAATATTATAACACATCCATGTTAGAGGATTCACTGGAAAACAGTGCAGACGTCTCTACTACTACTACTATGCTGCGTTTACACGGGCAGATGCAAAAGATACAAAGCTACAGTGTATTTGTAGCTGTATATTTTAAGTTGTTACAAATATTTACATTGCAATCATTATAACTCAGAAATTCTAATGTTAATCAAATGGGCTATGAAAGTGTAGAGGGTGTTCCTCTGGTCATGTTTGATGTCTTTCTCACTGATGAGATAGATGAGGGACAACAGCCCTGGTGCAGGTCTACCATGCATCCAAGGCTACTATACAGCCCTGGTGCAGGTCTACCATGCATCTAAGGCTACTATACAGCCCTGGTGCAGGTCTACCATGCATCCAAGGCTACTATACAGCCCTGGTGCAGGTCTACCATGCATCCAAGGCTACTATACAGCCCTGGTGCAGGTCTACCATGCATCCAAGGCTACTATACAGCCCTGGTGCAGGTCTACCATGCATCTAAGGCTACTACACAGCCCTGGTGCAGGTCTACCATGCATCCAAGGCTACTATACAGCCCTGGTGCAGGTCTACCATGCATCTAAGGCTACTATACAGCCCTGGTACAGGTCTACCATGCATCTAAGGCTACTACAGCCCTGGTGCAGGTCTACCATGCATCTAAGGCTACTACAGCCCTGGTGCAGGTCTACCATGCATCTAAGGCTACTATACAGCCCTGGTGCAGGTCTACCATGCATCTAAGGCTACTATACAGCCCTGGTGCAGGTCTACCATGCATCTAAGGCTACTACACAGCCCTGGTGCAGGTCTACCATGCATCTAAGGCTACTACAGCCCTGGTGCAGGTCTACCATGCATCTAAGGCTACTACACAGACCTGGTGCAGGTCTACCATGCATCTAAGACTACTATACAGCCCTGGTGCAGGTCTACCATGCATCCAAGGCTACTACACAGCCCTGGTGCAGGTCTACCATGCATCTAAGGCTACTTTGCCCATTTTATATTACCTATAAAACATACCGTTATGTTTTTGAGCACCAATTACATATTGTGCTCTTTAAATGTTGGAGGGAGTTCCTACATTTGTTTGTGCCTCAACATTTTTAAATTGGGAGACAATGCTCCCAATTAAAAAAAACCCACACATTTTGAGCCCTGAAATATATTTATATAAAGTATGTGTATATATATATATATATATATATATAAGCGTAGGTGCTCATAGCTCGTCAGGTCATCAGTAGTTGCGTACCTCAGTGGAGTTCCTGTCCACATAGATATGAATCACACCTCCATGTTTGTTACACTCCTCGATGACATCATGCATGATGTCCACATCCCACCCTGGAGCAGACTCACTGAAACACACAGGGTAGATGTTACTACGACAGCCAGGCAGAGACAGACTCACTGAAACACACAGGGTAGATGTTACTACGACAGCCAGGCAGAGACACATATAGACAAACATGTTTAGACGGACGGGTAGTTAAGGTAAATCTTTTGCTTTATGATTTGTACTTTCTTCATGTTCACAACCAATCAGAGTACACAGGTACCCCGCCCACACCCTGTCCTAAGATCCTCCTCAATATACCATATTAATTTGTTCTTTTGGAAGAAGCAATTTTTCCATATAGAACTGAATATAAAAATAGTCTCGCTTTCAAAAGAATCCACTAAATCGTTTACTACCAGGTATATGAGGTTTTGCCTCTTTGCTTGTGCTGTACCAAGAACAGCCGACCCAGTTCACCAAGTGTCGCGTTCACAACGCTTTGCGAGCCTGTAGGTCGGCCATTTTTGCCACACAATGCTGTCATGCAACAGAGTATGAATCAGCTTTTTGCCTCAGGGCAACCCTGTAAACAACATTTTCATCCAAGGCACCCCTGAATTTCATTGTTTATTTATAGGTCAAAGAAAACTTGAGAGAATAGTAGTTTCCATTACAACAGATGGAAAATAACTTTATACTTGACATTTAACCACTTGAACCCCATCATCCCCATTCTGGAGGGGAACATTCACCAAAAACACTAATAGCAGATCTACATGCCCACAATGCGACTCGTTGTGCGCTTGTAGATCGGTTCTTTTTGCAATGAGGTTTGGTGGTCCGTCTTACTAAGTATAGAGGCTCTACTTCAAGTGGTAAAACTGAAGTGGTATGGATAAATGCCAAAGGTTTTCTGTGAGAAAGCTTGCTTTCCCACTTTGAGAAAGCCTGCTTTAGGCACACACAAACACACACACACACACACACACACACACACACACACACACACACACACACACGTACTTGTTGGGGTTGAACATGTTGGACAGCTGGAAGCAGTGCGTGGCCAGAGGTTGAGACGGCAGGTTCATGGCAGAGTTCATAGCGGAGTTCATGGCGGAATTCATGGCAGAATTCATGGCGGAATTCATGTTCATATTCATGTTGCCCATGTTCAAGTTGTTCATATTAATGTTCATGTTGCCCATATTGCCCATGTTGCCCATATTGGCCATGTTGTTCATTCCTTGGTTCATTCCTTGGTTCATGCCTTGGTTCATAGCAGCTAGACAGACACACACACAAAAGCATTAGTCAGTTAAAATACTGCCTAAATAATCATTTACAGTGTGTTTACATACACAATAATATGCTAATCTTACACCGATTATGACAATACTGTGATTCAGCGCAAGGTTTCAAAGTTGAGCTTTTTTTAGGGGAGGTTATTTTTCACACCAGAATTGCAGTACATTGCACTAATAGAGTATTTTACTGTACTTGCTCAGACTGAGTTAACGCTACAGTCTATCAATAAATATAAGTGTAAATGTCAAAGCACAGGCTGTCTATCCCCAGTGACTGAGTGACAGAATGAATATACATGTTGCCTAAATAAAACCACATTTCTGTGCATAAATTGCATTATATAATAATATGATTGAATGTAACTATTTACAAGTATCAACTTATTTAAGTGCACATAAAATGAAAGTATTCTATAGAGGGTATGCGCGTGAGTCGTGACATCATCATCATACCAGGCAGTTATGCGGGAAAGCCTACTGAGTGGCAAAACACTACTTTCTGGCCTTGACAGAAAAGTCCTATTGGATTGCATGAAATTACTTTAAACATTAAATTCACTTTGTCACTCACTTTGCCACTCGATCTGCCATTCACTTTATGCATGCGCATACCCTCTATTGATATTTCCAAGCCATTAATGTATTCATTAATAGATTTATAGCCTAGTCTGAATATTCATTCACATAGGCCATTGATAGACCAGGCATGTGAATTAATTAAATTCATTATTATAAAGCCTAGTCTGTATATCCACATTCCCATAGGCTACTCATAGTTGATAAGATAGACCACACAGAACATGTATATGTATTCACATAATACAGTTGGAGTGCATGGCATGCAATCTCACTGCACTTCTCAGTGCAGTGTCTGTGTGTTGCTATGCACGGTCTGGCGCACGGTTAGAAGTTGTATGTAAACTAATATTAATATACGTGTACTGTGTTAGTTAGACATAGTGTTACAGCTGATGAGCTGAGCTCATGCAGAGCTCTGCATTCAATCAGGCTGCTGGAGTTCACTACGAGCCAAATGCCATATTTCTGGCAGAAGCCATTGGGGCTAATTTCACCGGATTTTACCCTTAGGCTCGTGCTTAGGATTCCCTCAACTATTTCTGGGCAGAAGCAGTTATAATTTCACTGAATTTCACCCTGCATCCCCCGAAATTGCACAATTGTCATTGTGCAGTTGGTGCCTGCGTATAGACACCTAGAATTGTGTGGTTGGTAAACAAAATGCGTGCAGGTTGGCAGGTCCGAGTCATGTATGGATGTACCTGACGCAGCAGCCATGACTCCTAAAGCGATCGCTCCACTCATCTGTAAGGCCTGTTGTGCTGCAGGTGGCATCTGGAGGCCTGTACCTACAATACACACACACACACACACACACTTAAATCTGTACTTGCAACACACAGGGCTTATTCGGCCAGACGGCAATATAATACTAACAATTATTCCATTCCATTATTACATAATCGCCCAATTATTTGAGATAACTCATAATTGTCAAGATTCATCATAATTGTTTCCATGTTGAAACATTTTAAAAAAAAATAGTTGATTTTACGAAGCCTAAATGGCTTTGTATTCACGTGTAAATTTGTATTCACGTGTTCCGATCCCAAAAACAAGAATAAATTGTTACCGGTAATTGCAATTATTTGTATGACAATTAATCTGCAAGTAAAATTTGTAATCGTGACAGCCCTACATGATGGAACGAGTATACTAACCCTCAGCCAGTCTGGCCATCAGCTGCAGTCTTCCAGGTCTATGTTAATGAGCAAACCAGTATACTAACCCTCAGCCAGTCTGGCCATCAGCTGCAGTCTTCCAGGTCTATGTTAATGAGCAAACCAGTATACTAACCCTCAGCCAGTCTGGCCATCAGCTGCAGTCTTCCAGGTCTATGTTAATGAGCAAACCAGTATACTAACCCTCAGCCAGTCTGGCCATCAGCTGCAGTCTTCCGGTGGTGCCCAGGTCTATGCCGGTGCGTTCCAGTTCGTCAGAGTCAAGGAAGGAAGAGGCGGCTGAGCCGTCCGTCCTCTCGGTCACGTGGCCCACCTTCATGGGTCGCCCCGCCAGTTCAAAGCCGTTGAGCTGTTCTAGAGCTTTCTTAGCGCACTCCGAGTCTGAAAACTGATATACAACAGCACACTCACTCTCAGGAGTCTGAAAACTGATACACAAACACACACAACACACACACACTCAGTCTGAAAACGATACATGACACACACTTTCACTCAGCCAATAACCTCCAATTATTAACCCAGATTCACCCTACACAACAGTAACTGACTTGAAGAAATAATTCATGAACTTCAGATTAAATATGCACCATTTATTTACCTCATAATTCATAGCGGCTTAAAGCCTTACGGAAAGAATATTCATGTTTAAACACTGAAATACTGGGCTCGACATCATGGCTGTTTTGGTCGCAAAATATCCCAATATTTAATCTGTGTAAATTCAAACTATATTTGGGACTAGAGCATTTGTGCAAGTGCAAATTAGAAATGATTCTGGTGCAACCAAAACTGGACATTGGGTGAACCAAAACTAGCACTCCTCTTCCCATTCAGAAAAGAAAAAAATAGGAATAGTTGTAGCGCCGACATTCTAGTGTGACAACTATTTAAAGTATGTTGAGACATTAGACGACTGTAGAATCAAACAGGTGGGGCTGCTCCATGTGAGAACAGGTTGAGTGCGTATATTTGTGTAGTCGTTTGGATTATTTCCTCTTCTCTTATGTTTCTACTGGCACTCTGTTTATTCTATGTTTCCTGTCTGAATAAATACCCAGTGGTGGCCTACCGTGTGTTTTAAGGCTACCGTTACCATTTCATATTACTTCTAAACTATATTGTGATGTTTATCAATAGGAAAAGGAAAACATAAATCGTATATGAAAGGTTGCCGGGAGTGTCAGTGCTACAGAGAAAATAAATAAAAAGGTATTTATTGAAAGTGATGAAGACTCACAGTGATGAAGCCGTAGCCTTTAGAGCGATTTGTCTCTGTGTCATTCATCAGCTGGATGCTCTCGATCTGAAAACGATGTGAAAGGTCACTGACAATCATACATACTGTACAGTACACTATTACAGTTGTGTGTGTGTGTGTGTGCGCGCATAGCCGCATACCCGTCCAAAAGGTTCAAATATTCCTCTCAGCATGTCCTCAGTAATGTTGAAGTGCAGTGAACCGACATACAGCCTCATAGGACCTGTACTGCCTTTCTGAAGGTTATTAGCCATGGCTGCTGCTCTGTTCTTCTCTGCCTGGAGACACACACAGTAGAATTGCATGTTTATCATTGTATGATGTTCCTACAATATTATGCAACATATGCAATATACTTTAAAGCAGACAGTGTTGTGTGGGTCATATGTACCTGTGAGGCTTGTACTATGATGGGCACACCCAGAAGTCTCTGTCCAGACAGGCCAATGGCCAGGGGGACCGAGTTGGCCTCCACAAACTCAATGTAGGCAATGCCCTTTGACCTGCGAGAGTTCCTGTCTGAGATCATTCTCACGTCACGCACCTGAAAGACGACAAAACATTTGATGTATTACCACAACAGAATGAAAACGGTAAAACACAGTCAAAGTCAAGACCTGCTACTGAGAGTGTGTAACTGGAATTACTGCCCAAAGAGTTGATTCTTTGCAGATCTGTCACATAACCTATGCATGAAACTGAAAAGATTGCTGTGACTGGTCAAACAAGACTGCTTTAAGGGGTAAAGTAAATGCAAACAGAAGTCCCGTCCGATTGACACGCTCTGCTTTAGGTCGTTAGCAGGCTTTTCTACTCAGAAATGAGAATAGGCTAGGTGAAACTACATCCATTTAATTTGAACTATTTTACTTGACACAATGACGACTGTCACTCTACTCACTGATGTTGGTTTGGATCGATTTTCGTCCTTTGCTCCGCGAGCCGCATGCGTGCGCCTCGATCGCAATTGCTGCTGTGAGTTATTTTCGTTATGTTATAAGAGAAGTAATGCCTCTGTTCATATTTTCTGTATAGTGTTGCACTGATATACTATTGTGTTTAATTCCTCAATTCCTCCTTTGCTCAGCGAGCCGCATGAGTGCGCCTCGCAATTGCTGCTGTGAGTTTGATTGATTGAAATATGTATTAACAGTTTGCAGAATTACAGTAGGCTACATTTCAAGCACAAACTAAATACAAAGACTGTTAACTGTGAGTGGACGACCCAATTAAGCATTACACTGGTTTACAAGAGGGTCCCCTGCATGTTCAATTCATCAAAAGTAATAAGGCCTCGATTAAATTACGCTTTATTTACGGCAAGAGAAGAAAAAATAAAGAGTTCATTCATGTTACGGTCGGTTGGTGTTTTCACATCTGAGTTTCAATCTGAAGAGAAGCAAAATGCCTTTCGTTTACAATTTCTGGATTATATAATTATATTTTTATTTGAGAGGTAATGTTTTATTTTATGTTTACTTGTTACGGTCGGATGTTTTATTGTAAGCCTAATTATTTGTGCGTCACTGCTTTCATGAAGGCTGCTACAATTGGGCGAAAGCAACAATTGTTGCTTATCATTTAAAATAAATTAGACCAAGGCTCCAAGCATGCGTTTCTCTCTGCTATATCGTTGTTTAAGCCAACTTAATTGTGAGTCACTGCTCGCCTCGCATCACACCACACCACACCTCGCACCCCCCCCCCCCCCGTTGCGTTTCGAAGCGTCGACGATCAATACAAATTTATTTTGATCGAAGGTCAGCCCTACAAAGACCCCACCTGTCTTTTAACCTGTGCTGACCAACTAGTTGTTTAACAGTTGACTAACCTTTCCTACAGCAGAGAAGAACTCTTCCAGGTCACGGGGTCGTATCCTTGCAGCCAGCTGCATACAGAACACAGTCCTGGCATCCCTCTCCTCTGGAGTCAGGTTGTCTATCGGCTGCCTGTTTCACACACACACACACACACACACACACACACACACACACACACAAACCCCAGTTTACATCTTGTGAATGGGTACTTGGGAGTAAAATACGATATTTTATACTTGTAGGACTTGTGAATTTCCCCAGAGGTATCAATAAAGGTTTAACTTGTTTATGATCAATTCTGCTCACCTGATTGGACTCTTCTCTTTCCTGAACGGACTACGACTCCTGGACCTCTTACGACTGGGCAGACAGACAAATGGACAGACAGAGTCAGTTACAATGACCGTTATGCATTTGTATTCATCCGTTAACCGTTTCCGTCCGTAGAACGGCTCCACACGTCCTAGGGAACCCAATCGACGCGTTCATAGGACGTGTGTACACGTCCTAGCGCATCCTCAATGATATCAGGCGAGAGAAGAATATTCTGAATTTTTTCCTTTTTTAATTTTTGAGTGAGCCTCTAAAGGCACCCGTCGCTTCGCTCTGCCTTCATATCAGCTTACCGTTCGATTAGCTGTTAGCGCGGCAGAAAGAATGCCTCGTCTCTCCTAATCCAGGGTGCTCTCCGTGGTTTTGATCTGATGGATATACTATGCGGAATCCTGGCATCAATTGTTTTAATATGGGTCACATTGGTTTTACACTGTGGCTTGTAGTACAATCAGTACTTACAAGGCAGGCGTGTGGTGGTTTCTATACTCTAGAAAGGTTCAGTACTTACAAGGCAGGCTTGTGGTCGTCTCTACAGAAAGGTTCAGTACTTACAAGACAGGCTTGTGGTGGTCTCTGTATCTGCCGCTGCGCTCTCGGCTCTTGGAACGACTCTTGCGTCCTCTGCTCTTCTTGCGTTCTCGGCTTCTGCTCTTCTTCCTGTCGTGACCACTCTTCCTGTCTCGGCTCCTCTCTCTGCTCTTGCTCCGCTTCTTGTCTCTGCTGCGACTGCGGCTCCTCTTCTTCCTGGAAGAGCAACGTGGTTACACTAAATTAACTTTTTTTATCATATGTTTATTTCCATTGGTTGCTCAATGTTGTCAAACAAAAACTTTTAACTAACAATTAAAATGTATTGATTGATTAATGATGAGCCAACAATCATTGGTGGGGCTCTAGTACTGTGGTGTGATGTTACCTCTTGGAGCTGTGTTCCTGTCCATTAGGACTGAGGTTCTTGTCGTCCTATGGGTGTCGATAGAGAACAGCATGAAGAGGAAACATTCACGTTGTCAGAGAAGGGGGAGGGGGGGTGGAGAGAATATAAAGGCATTAAATCATAAATCTTATTCAAAAACACAGTTTGGGGAGGAGGGGAGGGGGGTCTTAGATCTACTTGTCAAAGTGTCAGTCAGGGTCAAACGTCCCACATTTAAGTCCTACAGTACACACAGTCAGGCCCTGCGTTCAGTCCCCAGGCTACAGTCGGCCCAGCTGAGAGCTCCAGCAGTGGGGAGGCCCAGCGCTCCGCGCTCCAGCTCACTCAGCCATCTCCGGGGCCGCTGCGGTTGCTGTTGTTGTGGCTGTGGGGAGTCCTCTGAGCGGCCCTGAAGCAGACAGGGAGTCAGTCACTTCAACTGAGTCTCACCTTTACAACACACACCACCAAGACTGAGCTAACTCATCTCTGTTAGCTACATCAAGGCTTTTTAATGTACGGTAAGATCCCAAGCACACATCCCCCTTCTGACAGTGAGGTTGGTTTACCAACAATGACTACTGGTTTAAACGGCTTCAGATACCAGTTAACACCGGTGTGTCCACATATCACTTGATTGTGCCATTCTGCATTCCAGTTGTGTAAAACGGTGTGGTTCTGCAACCACATTACTCAATTGTGATTTTATCTCAGATGCTGTAGTGTGTTGGTCATATCTTGCATCCCTGCAGAGTACTTAAAAGGGAGACAATAGCTTGGTGGTGAGGCCTGCTTATCTCTGAAAAATCTGGCCGTTTCCCTGTTCTGCACTTGTGATGAAACTAGCGCTGCAACATGTAATTTCACAAATAACTAATACTAAATAAAAATGAATCATTGATTTGATTATTTTTTTCTTCACAGCTTCTGGAAAACGTAGTTGCTCGTCACCATTATTAAACATAACGGGGGCCTTCTTTTGTGTGTGCATGATTATTACGAGTCATTTCTAGACTTCACTACTTTTGATTGGATATTTACATCCAGTACAGACAGATTATGAATTAGTGTTTGTCAATATAGGCTAAACTAGAATGAATCACGCAGTGTAATGTCTTACCACTAACCTTCTACACAGTTCAACTTAGACTCACAGTCCATGCACTCACACAGCTTTCTAACAAAAATATGAATCATCATTATCCTCTCCCATGATGATGCTCTGTTTTCTTCTTCTGAGGGGGGGTGTAGGGTCTTTCCCAACAGTTTACAGTTACCAAGGGAACCACAGTCATGTTACCATGGGGACCACAGTAGAGCAATGCATGATGGGGGGGCTTTTTTACTACCTTCATGTTTCTGACAGATCACACTGGCATTCAGGGGAGTAGAGGTGAGAAATCGTTAGGCAAGTCTACAAAGAAAGATAGATGTGCATTTATTCATCAGAGTGCTGAAAGGGAAACGGAGGCAGCATGAGCAACACAAGCAACAACAACATTAGTCTGCTCATACTACACCGCTGGTTCTCAGCGACATGCCCAGGGACCACCAGGGGTCCACAAATGGATCCTTGCGGGTCTGTTAACTCCCCAGAATGTAATGGAACCGTGGCTCCATTTGTACACCCTCCGAGTTAAGTAAGCACTGAGGATTTATACCATGTAGATTGATATCGGAGATGAAAAATAAAAATAAATCAAGTGGTGGGCCCGTGGTTTAATCTTTAGTTTAATGCATATCAAACTGGGGGTTTTTTAAATTAAAAAAAAAGGTTGAACTTGACCGATACCACAATCTACACTATAATTCCTGTTATTGTAACTCTTGTGTACAAATGGAACCAAATGGACCCATTTATACGCTCTGAGTGATTAACGCAAGAGTGTACAAATGGAGAACCAAATGGACCCTTATGGGTCATTCTCAGAGTTACACATCTGCTATGGTACCATTTTGACCACTGGAGGTCCCCAAACCTGATGTTGAGAACCAGTATGTATAGATACTATACATGCCCTGCTAATGGAGCTAACAACACAATTAGCACTTCTGTAATCATATTTATTTTTATACTTTAGTGAGGTCACTCTTGGTCTAACACTGTTGCCATTAACAACATAACATTACCAAACCACAGGTGTTTCTCAATACCAGCAACTTATTTCTGGTCACAGAAGGGGAAAATATATATATATAAATAAAAATAAATAGATAATACCATAGGATCAGTTGTATTTTACCATTTGAAACATGTGTGTTTCTTCTATGCTTATGACTGTCACTACAGCTGTGAGCCATGCATGGTCATGACGTTTAGGACAACGCTGTGAAATTATGTCACCATTTGGCATGCGACTGATACTTGACCTCTGCTATTATCATTTTTTTTAATACGTTTTTTTTTTTTTGCCTGCATATGCAGATGTCTTGAATGAATGGACAGAGGAGACATATGCAGCGTTCCAGGGATAATAGAACCGTGCTGGTGGCACTGACTAATGACTATATTCTGATAGCAAACATTGCTAGACTAGAGTGTTTGTTACTAGAGTAACAGAGTCTCTGCAGTACTTTAACCAATTCCATGACACCATTGACCGCTGCAGCAGCAGTGCCAACAGAATGCACCAAAAAGGCTGCGAAGAAGGCTCTGTGAAGTGTGAACCAGAAGTATTAATCGGCCATTTTCGTGCATCCCCTTCTCTGGCGTCAGAAACGTTAACATGCTAAACGGGAGGTCGCACCAATTTGTTATTGAGCTCCTAACATCACCTCAATTCTGAGAAACGCCGCCAAAATCGCGTGCTCGGCTTGGGGAAAGAGTTTTAGTTCTCCTGATTGGATAGAATTGGTATTCTCTGTTACTGAACAAACACTCACTGACAAATACAATGCTATTTAACACTTACAAACTTAACAACAAAATATCACTTTAACGCTACCTTTAACACATTCTCAAAATCAGTCTGGGATTAGAAGTTTGTTGCACCCCAAATGTTATTTATTAGGAAAGTGATTGATTACTGGTTGTGATCAGAAAAGTGGTGATCTAAAAGCCTGTGGTATTTGAACTCTTATCAGACTGAATTCTGAAAAAGAATTGGGGCTTTGAAGACAATGTCTAATAATTTCAAGAGAACACAAGCGCAGATATTGAGAAACACCTCGTTTACAGGTTGGAATGTTATTTGTTGCTGTTGCCTGGCAACAACAATAGTTTAGTGAACCTATTGATGCATTCATTTATTTTTTAATCCATGGGGTTCTGTGATTGGTTGTATGTAGATTGACTATGGTGTCTGTGTGAGGATACCCACCTTCCGATATGGAGCGTCCAACATCGCTTCAATGTCCAGGTCATCAGCCATGATACCTAGTGATCTGCACACACACACACACACACATTAGTCCATTATAAGGCTTCGATATGCATCTATGCTTCAGAAAGTAGGTAAACTAAAATAGTGTGGGAATGCCCCCACCCCTCCCCCATGGGAGAAAATGTGTATTCTACAGCGTAACTCTTTGTATGGTGATGTTAATGTTAATTCCCCCTCTCACCCCTTTAGTTTTGTTTACAATCCCAATCATGATAGCCCCACATCTTGATAAACCTGTTTTATGATTGGTTCTCTCACCGATACAAGAGCCCCCCACAACAAATCAACAATGAATGAATGCAACTCAGATCAAAACCCTCCCCAGGATAAAGAATAGGACCACCCACATATAGACAAGTTATATATATATATATATATATATATATATATATATATATATATATATATATATATATATATATATATATAAAGAAATAGCCATTTGTTAAATATTCAAACATTCTGGTTTGGTTTATATATTGTTTTAATGCCGGGCTTGTCAGAGACTCAACTACTGAATTAATTAATGGAAACAAAACGTAAAGCAATAATTAATATGACAATGAATACTGAATGAAAGATTATATAACACTGACTGATTAATGCCATTACACAATAAATACTGAATGAATGAACATAATGACTGAATTGGAAGTTATAACAGATCATCATGTCTATGCTCATTGAGTATCGATAGCCTCAATGCTACATCAACTAGTTAATGTGGTACCAGAAATGGGACCGACCGTTAGACCATGTTGCCATGTTTTTAATATGTTAAACACATGTAAACAACCAGAATGAAATCCGTAGTCCGTACGACAGTTTGCATTAGATACCAACAACAAGCAAAATACATTACAAATAAATCTCGCCGCTAACCACCAAAAACATCAAACTAAAAACCACAACATAAACACAATCCCCATGCTAACCCCGTTAGCATCCTTGCTAGCGAGCTCAGATGTTACACAGACATGTGACCCTTCGAATTTCGTGATTGCAGCCATTGTTTAGCAGCACAATCATGATATATCCCGTCAAAATATGTCATTTACGCCTAAGGGCCACTGCATCAGCATAACGCAGAGGCAATCTATCGTAGCTTTTAAAGTCACGTCAAAAGTGTAAAAGATGAAAACACCTTAAGAGACTCTAAAATCCTCAAACACACAAACCTGACTCACTGTATTTAAACACAGAATTATCCAGGCCACCACTGTCAGTATAACAGTGTCCCCCTTCGGCCTACAAGAGGAACAGTGTTTGTTTTCCTTGGTTGTGCTTAACGGAAGATGACAATGCTTTTCCATCTTTATAGTCAATAATAAGGAACATAATATTACCTTGATTTGAATCGCTTGTAGAAGGAACAGAAATGATTCAATTAAAAGTGAAAGATGTTTTAAAGTCTATTCAGCGTGACTTGTCGTCGTTGCCCGCGTACCTCCGTGCTCTAGTAGTAAAGTAATGGCGCATGCAGCTACAATTCCGTGTTACCGCGAGACTCGGACCTCCAATAGCCAATAGCATCCGTCTCCTCGACTGAAGACCGTTGAAGACCCTCCCACAGAGTATTTTAGCTGACTGAGGAAAAAAGAAAAGAAAAATCACACTCGTGTGAAGTAAGTGGTGCAACTAGATACCAACAACAAGCAAAATACATTAAAAATAAATAAAGTTTCGGGTACCCGAAACTTACAGACCCACAGGAACACTCCCAGGGTGCCGGCCCGGTTCCGGCAAGCCGCCCGTGTCCGAGAAATGAAATGACAGAGTTACTGTGATTCCCCAGATCATCCAGACCCCCAGGAACGTGCGTGTGTGTGATGTGTGGTAGGCTGCATAACAGTGACACTTGGTTGTGGAAACCAACCAAACACTATTTTCGTGCTCGGACACAGCCAGGGACGGACACAGCCAGCCAGCCACAGACACACAAAGCTGCATAAGGAAGTGGTTGCACACTTAAAAAGCAACAACCAATAACTAGTTGAAGCTAGTTTATAATGACGCCAGCAGATGGCAGTGTGTATTTTAATTGTCTCAAGTCTAGATTATTTCACAGTTGAGAATCAAGTATGTAGTTATGTACATGTTTATGCATAATTTGTGCCATTATGTGACTGGGACTACTTCTAGTCCGAGAGTTATGTGCCCCATTCATCTGTTTTAGCTCTAAGTAGGTTATGTATGCTGTCCATAGAAATTACAGGTTTCTAAAACAAACTCCTGCACTTTTGTCAATGAAACAGTCAAATATGTCATTGTCTCTGTGGATCTGAAGTGAGAACCACATCTTATTTGAATGAGATGCATATATCTAAGCACACCCTTTAAACATAACATTTGAACAAACAGAAACCATAGGCTCGGTGAGAACGTTCTGTGCGAGACACAAGACAGGACACTTGCTTTGCATAGAAAATTAGTTAGCTGTAATAAAAAGCTGTAAATGTTTAAACCTGCAATTCAGAACTTATTGTGTTATAATCATTCAAATTAATCTGTAAGGTTAATACATCTGTTGGGTAGAGTAGGCCTAGTAGGCTATCTGTTAATTCAAAACAAATATGTGTAAATTCTCCTTCTACAGCACTGCCACCCAAGTGTGGAATGCCCTGACCCCCTCCATGTGCAGATCACTTTAAAATTGATATCTTTTAAAACAGGCCTGAAAATCCACTTTTCAGCAGGCCCAAGGCCGCGAGATAAGAGGAAATGATCACTTGGTGGTGAAGAGCAAACCACCGCCACCGCTCCAGCCCTTCTCTCTATTTTTACTCACCACCGCTCAACGTGGTCACCTCACCACCGAAAATCCAGACTATGAATAGGCCTTTAAACAGCTGATCACCCCTCCCCTTCCTTTTTTAAAACTATACATGTTTTATTTATTCCTGTGATGATATTGAATTTTGTTGTTATTCGTCATGTCATGTCTATGAATTGATTGACTTATTTTTTGTGCTATCCCTTTTAGACTAATGTCTAATGTGTGTGAAATTCTGTGAATGTTTTTACATTTCTGTCTAAATATAATAATAATTAGTAAAACTCAAACAGCACTGATATGCCAGGCTGATATTCAGCGACTACAGGTCGGCCTTCGAAACACCATCATCCTCAGATTCCCCACCAGGCTGGCCAGCTAACTGCTGCACTCAGAGCTTATTGGCAGGGAGCATACTGTGTGGTATGGAAACAGCCACTCTCGTAACCTGTAGGAATATTGTGCTTTCGGCTGAGCATACCCTGCCATATGCAATGATGGATTTATATGCAGCAGCCTGTGGAGGGATAAATAAATGAATGGAAGAAAAGTAACATCTCAAAACAGTCTGTTTGATATAGACTTCTTATAGTGTGATCAACCCAACATTGCACAATGTATACATCAATGTATACATATTCAACTGTTGTTGCTGTCGGTCTGAGGGGGAGACAGAGATTCTGGGCCTCCTGAAGGCCTAACTGACCTGGCAGTGATTGATACAAGGCATATTCCACATGCTTGTGCTGCTTCAGTATATCCTAAACGTGTTTTTCTACAGTGTAGAAAAACACGTTTTCTTCATTTATCATGTCTCAGTCATGCTGCATGTCAAAACCTTTCTTCCGGCCCAATATGCTATGCTGCTGAGCTGATGTGCATACTGTTACTGTAGACTTCTTTCTTCATGTTGTGTTGGATTGTCTTTTTAATGTTATCATTGTTATTGTAGGCAGCACACAGACAGACGATCCTTATATGCACCTGCTGCACACTACTTTGTAGACCTCACAAAATTGCATGTCGCTTCTTGTACTTCAGTACCTGATGTATGAGTTATCATTATGTCATTGTCATGTCAAACCTTCTTGACTTCCACCTCCAATCGGTCCACTGTCTCAGAACTCAGAAGATGACGCATGTGACCTCTCCTTCCATGGCTTCCAATTCCATCATCCTTGGTGGGGCGTGACTGACAGGTAGTTTCGTCCAATAGCAGCGGGTCTCCACAGTGCTTTGTCCAATGGGGTGAGGGTTCCGCCTCGCCCTCGTCGTCGTACGTAACCCCCCAGCGTCAACGTTGCTTCGGTTGTGTTCCGCTGAGTTTTCTGAAAGAATCTTTCAACTTCAACAACAAGGTAAACTTTCAAATCTATGTACTCGTATCATCATTCATCACACGTTTGATTATTTGTTGTGCTTCTATTCTATGTTCATTAATCATTATATGTTTATGACTGTTCGTGTTGTGTTTAATGGTCAGGGCGTGTCCTAAAAGGAAAATGATGCAGTGGTTTTTTGCTTACATTTTCCGTTTTACTGATTACAGATGCAGTACAGTAGCCTACTGAATGTCAAGTTACATTATTTATGTGACGGAATGTAACGCTTACGCTACACTAGCCATGACTCTCGTATTCATATTGTGAGTACTTTATATTTGAATTCCGAATGTTTATATATACGGAAACGTTGTAAATGTAGCGAGCGCTCTTTCCCAATGTTAAAAACAATAAAATAATACATGTATGCTTTGTAAAATGCTGGTCAGAAACATGCACCGTACATCATTATCAGACACAATGTTTCCTACTATAGTGTGCAAACTAGCAGACAGGGAAGCTATGGAGGGCCATAAATGATGACTTCCTCACAATCTAGCATTTGTGTCCATCCATCCATCAACCAACCATGTCCATCCATCCATTAACCGCTTATCCGTAGTCAGGTCGCTGGAGCAACAACTCCACCAGAGTGGTCCAGACTTCCCTCTCCAGAGCAACATTAGTGACTTCCTCCTGGGGGATCCCGAGACGTTCCAAGGCCAGTGAGTCGATGTGTTTCCTCCAACTGCGCCTTGGTCTGCCCCGGGGTCGAGAAGCCCCTGATTGCAGCCCGATCTGCGGGCTGCATTCAGGGGTACATGCCGGGGTCTCCTCCCAGTGGGACGTGCCTCGAGGACCTCCCTAGGGAGACGCCCGAGAGGCATCCTAACCAGATGCCCAAACCACCTAAGCTGGCTCCTTTCCAGGCGAAGAAACAGCAACTGAACTTCTCACCGTATCTCTAAGGGAGATGCCAGCCACCCGTTGAAGAAAATTAATTTCGGCCGCTTGTATTCGTGACCTTATTCTTTCGGTCATGACCTGACCCACACGAAGATTGCTCGGTAGACAGAGAGCTTTGCCTTCTGGCTCAACTCTCTTTTCGTCACAACAGTGCGGTACACTACCGCCCCTGCCGCTTGTGTCAATAGTGTCATATCATATACTGTATCGGTGATTCTTACAGTAGGTGGGTTTACTTTCAGGTGTCCTTGAAGGGGTTCCACAGTGTTAAGGCTGTAGCCTGTACAGGTACAACATATGACATGCCAAAACATTCATGAACACAAATCACAATTCACAACACACAGGCTCCCAGGTAAAGGATTGATAGATAGGAACCAAATGGTCCCTTATATCTGCATAACTACAAATAAGGGTCCATCATCCATGGAGTTCCATTTGTACACACAATTACGGGGTACTTAAAATGTAAACGTTTGGGAAACACTGATGTAGACGACTAGTGGTTTCCAAACAGTATACCCTCTGGATCTAGTTGAACATGTTTTTCAGAGACCAGCGTTATCCGGTCAGTGTAGCTGGTAAGTAAAGTGGTAATTTAAATCCCTGAGATTTACTGCTCTTAATCCTCTTGGAAGCATCAGCCGTTCCACCATGGCGCTCCAGGTAGGACTGTTGATTTCTTTATTTATTGAGCCAATAGTTTGATGACCGGGTGACGGGTCATCGGTCAATTGGATACTCAGTAGGAGACTCCCATGAATTCAATAGCGACTCGTGGCCAGACTATATCACTGTGTGGCAAGGCCAATTATTTTCTTTGCACTGGCATATTCGTACACTGTCTGGTCACGCGAGCCTATGATAAGTCTTTTTTGGGGGACTTTAATGCATTTGGCCGCAGACCCCACATTTGAAAAATATTTTGTGCCGGGAAGTCACAAAAAGATTTCAAAATTATACCAAATGTTTCACAATGATTGAGTCAAGATTTTTTGTGAGCTTGTAGATCGGCTATATTCGAACAGCCAGAGTATAAAATAGGGATAAAGTGGTTGATGCTTTACCTAATTCAGCTGTGGAGTAGAGCCCCTGAAAGGATCCCCACTTTAGAGGTAGTGGTTTAGCTCATGGAGCACATGGTTAACTGCCTGTCTGCCCCACCTCGTTGTTGGTCTCCCTGTACAGTACCATATACTTAGTTAGTGTTTCCCACTGGTGTTTCTAGACTGGGATGCACATGTTGCACATTTGAAAGTTAACTGCATCAGGCAGGCTCGACTCTATTGTTTTGCTGCTGTGTTCCCCCTAGAATACAGACGCTAGGGTTCATGTGGTTACAGGGCACAGGCTACAGTTGTGAGTCATCACATTATTGTGTAATGAATGAACTAACTCTGTCTGTTTCTCTCTCTCTCTCTGTGTGTAGATGACAGACTGTGTCAGTGAGGTAGAGTTGACCGTCTCCTGTTCCAATCTGTTGGATAAGGATGTTGGCTCCGATTCGGACCCTCTGTGTGTTCTGCTGCAGAGTGCTGGAGACAAATGGGAAGAGGTACAAGCTGTGTGTGTGTGTTTGTGCGCGAGTGCGCACACATTCCTTCACGGTGCACCTATTTTTGAGTGGTCCCTTACGGAGCTATGTGTGTGGGTGGCTGCCCTGGGTGCGTGCCTGGGTCTGAGCACGAAAATAGCATGGTTGTTTTTCATGGGTGTGCCAGTATATTACAGTACAGTAGAGGGTAGAGGGACCCCCACACGGTAACTATGTCATTTTTTAACCGTTTCGGACGCGGGGCGGCTCGCCGGAATCGGCCCGGCCCCCTAGATGCGTACCTGGGGGTCTGGATGTTCCGGGGACCCCCACATGGTAACTCTCATTTCCCTACCGTTTCGGACGTGGGGTGGCTCGCAGGAACCGGGCCGGCACCCTGGCCGTGGTTCTGTAACTTCCGGGGACCCCACACGGAGTTGCACCACTCACTTCACACAGGTGTGATTTTTAGGGATGGGCAATATAAACATTTTGACCGATATCAATATCCGATGTAATAATTGCTGTTGTGGCCGATAACCGATAATATTAGCCGATGTCTAGACTATTTGATCTCATTCTGTATTACAAAATATTAATAATAATAACTATTTTATGTTCATTCTGAAAAGGACATATAAACACTGAATTTGAAAAAGCAATGCCTCTTTATTCCAAAACTAGGGATGCACTGCTATTGAAATGTTGGCCCATATACTGCTTGAATGTAGTATTATTTAAATGTTCCAAGTTTCCAACGTGTTGATCCTTTTGAAAGCTTCCCCAGAAAACACTGATAAGATTCAGCCTTCATCATCATAGAAGGCTTTTTCAGGCTTTACTAAAAAAGATGATAAATAAAATATCGGCTAACAGTAATAGGTTGGTGATACCAACCTATCTTTCTTTATATAAATGGTCCTCACTGATGCTCATTATAAGATGCCACCATTTCTGTCTACTACTCACTCTCGTGTCAAAGGGGGCTGTCAGATGAGGGCTGTGGACTACTCGGAGTGAGCAGACCGGAATCGTGTCATATATCATGAGCATTAGTCCAGGACCAATTATATGGAAGATACGTTGACAATTGGTGTGAAGTGGTCCTTTTGAGGTGAAGTTCAATAGAATGTGAGAAGTAGAGAGACTGCCAGAGAGACCTCTATGTGAGGCTACATTTCCTGTCACTGATAAAGATAATGAATCCACCGACCACCGCCCTTGAATTCCTTCCTCATATAGAGAGCAGAGTGTTGTTCCACTAGCACCAGCGGTACATTAGAAGTGTGCTTGTTGTATAACACAAATGTAGTAGGCTGCTACAGCAGCTGCTTCTGGCTGCTAGCCCTACACATCAAATATGAAAAATAACTGGGTTACGACAAGGATATCAGATGTCAATGATAGACTCGCTAGTGGAAGATGGAGAGTGTCCTACTTGTGTTGTTTACAAAGTGTAACACATCCAAATATTTGACCTCAGCAGCTGCTCTTTTAATCATCAAGGTTTATCTGATACACTGTGTGTGTGTGTGTGTGTGTGTGTGTGTGTGTGTGTGTGTGTGTGTGTGTGTGTGTGTGTGTGTACTTACAAGCACAATATATCTACATACCGATACAATATATCTACTGTATATATCTACATTATATATACAGTACACACATATATATAGGCCTAGTATGCACAGATTCTGCCAATGCCTTCAATGAGAACGGAGCGTTTTGTTGCCTTTGCACAGCTTTCCGTTCCTTTCTGTTTGAAAAGCATTGGTAGCCTGGCTCCAGACAATAGACTCTGCCCACTCACTGAGTGGGCTGCCAGATACTCAGGCGCTAAACTAAAGCATTGGCAGAATCCACCGCGTAGGCAGAATCAGACTCTGGTGTGTCACTCTGTACACTGTACCCTAAGTGAACAAAAAGTGGAACGTGTTCCACTGTGCCAGTGTGTCAGGCCTGCTTGGTGACACGTCGTGTCCAGGCCTTGCTCAACATTTCTGATCGTAGTCACGATGGAAGCAGTTCAGATTAATTCTGGTGGTCTTGCCTTTGGTACTGCGGTAGACCTCCTTGTAGATTGTATATTTTCAAATTGTGTGTGTGTGTGTGTGTGTGTGAGTGTGAGTGAGAGATATCATACTAGTCGTTTGAACTTGTTTTTCGTAGACACATAATCTGGCAACACCGCTCTTTACATACGTAGGGTCTGTTTAAGATGAAGTGGTTAACCCATTCAGGACGGAAACCCCTTTTGGGGTTCTTGTTGCTATGTACAGTATATAGCAGCATAACATTTTTGTAATTTTCTTAATATTAGAAGTTTTTCTTCTAGGTTTTTCTCAGGATTTAGAATGCGTTTTTAGAATCGACCTCAGTCCTAAATGGGTGATGATTTGCCAGTTGTCCTGATTCAATGTTAGTGGATAATACCGTACGGCTGCATGATATAACTCTACATTAAATACTTAATTATTGTTTTAGATAAGTTAAGCTTTCGTCTCTAGATAGATAGATACATAGATAGATAAAAGCCTGTTTTCTTTACACTCTAGCACAGTGGTTCCCAAACTGTGGTGCGTGCACAGCTTGTGGTGCGCAAGCGCCTTCTAGGGGGTACTTGACATGGAAAGGCTAATGGTGGTTTTATTTTAAATATATTAACAAATTATGCCAATATATGGAAAGTATATGCAGAATATAGCCTATGCTGCATAATGCATATATGCCATATTCTGGTTCATGTGCATATATGTAGATAAATAGGAAATATGTCTCTATATACAGTAGCTTATGCAATTTATATTTCCATGTGGGGGGGGTGCATCAGCTATGTCGGGAGGTAACAGGGGGTGCATGGCCAAAAAGGTTTGGGAAATGGTGTCCTTGCCAAAACCAAAAGAACAGATCTACAAGTTAACAACTTGTTTCCTTGCAGGAAATTTGTACATTTTTAGATCTGGTGCGATAGGACCGACATAGACACAATGATGTGAGCACAATGTGGCAAATAGATTAGCAGCCAGATAATGAGTTTCATACAATAGGTGACACCTATTGTATGAAACACCTACATATCACATACATGTGATATATAATACATTAGTGTTTATTTTGACAGCACAGTTTTATGTATTTTTTGTAATAGTCTTTTGAATATAATTCCATTTAGGTTTTTTTTATCATATTTTAGAGTTTTAGTCGACTAAATCTACAGTTGATTTTGTTGACAAAAATGTATTTTGCCGGGCCGTGGTGGTGTTGCAATACCTTATTTATAATCTTCTGTGTGCCGAAAATAGCAGATCTACAAATGAATTGTGTCTTAGTTGTACTGGATCTCTTGTCCACTCCCTGACATTTTCTCTGGTTTTTATTTGTTGACAAAATTGTCAGTATATCTAGGTATAGTTTTAGTTATTAGGGGGTTGGGGGGGGATTTAACTCAAACATACAGTACATCTACCTCACACTCTCTCTCTCTCTCTCTCTCTCTCTCTCTGTCTGTCTGTCTGTCTGTCTGTCTGTCTGTCTGTCTGTCTGTCTGTCTGTCTGTCTGTCTGTCTGTCTGTCTGTCTGTCTAGCTGGGGCGTACAGAGAGAATAAAGAACAGTAACTCTCCAGACTTCAGCAACAGGCTGACCGTTCAGTATGCCTTTGAAACGGTCCAGAAACTCAAACTGGCCATCTACGACATCGACAACAAGTCAACTGACCTCTCTGATGACGACTTCCTGGGAGGGGTGGAGCTAACCCTGGGACAGGTAACCAATCAAACCAAACGATGACGTAGTGGAAGTGGGAACTGTATTCATTTAACTTGTCACTGTCAGGTGAAAACCTTTACCTTTCTGATCAAAAATAAAAAATGGGCCCCCCTTTAATTTAGTTCAATTAATCTACAATGGGTTTTTAATATAATATTGATGTAAAAAATAATCTCTCTGTCCGTCTCTCAGATAGTTTCCAGTAAAACACTCACCAGACCTCTTCAGCTGAAGAAGGACAAACCTGCTGGCAAGGGAACAATCACGGTACTGTGTGTGTGTGTGTGTGTGTGTGTGTGTGTGTGTGTGTGTGTGTGTGTGTGTGTGTGTGTGTGTGTGTGTGTGTGTGTGCGTGTGAGCACTTTTTCATCCCTGTATTAAAAGATGTTCACAGTTTTTCCTACCCTTATATCAACATAAATAAAAATGAAGATATATATATATATATATATATATATATATATATATATATATATATATATATATATATATATACATATATACATATAATCTTTTGAATTTTGAAAACTAGAAAGTTCAAGAGTTCCTGTCAAAATGATTTAGCTCCTCCTCTCAAGGAATGTATACATAAAAAGAGAGACAGTGGGTATGACACGAGGTCTGCATCCAGGGGTGACTGTGAGGTTCATGGCAGAAAGTCTACCTTCAGTCAAAATGTACTGTCCATAAAAGTTTGTCAATACTGTAATGAGCTCCCTCTCACACTGAGGGAAATCCACACTTTCACAGATTTTATTTTATTTTTAAATGTTTTTTTTGTGGCTTTCACCTTTATTTTATGGAGGGACAGATAGTAGGCTGGCAGGAAATGGAGTCGAACCCGCAGCACACTGCCAGACTGGATTATCAGCCTGGCAGTGCCTGGTGCCTGGACCACTGAGCCATGGCCCAGGCCTCACAGCAATTGAAACAATGGTTAAAAAAGAACCAGTCTTGTGATCATGTATGACGCTTAATACAAAATAGAGTAGTAAACCTACCCTAATAATAGTTTTATCTTTTCTTATTTTGTATTCTTACTAGTCTTATTACGTTTGAAATGTACTAGGTATGCTATGTCCTGTATGTCAGTCCTGTTTGTATTGTTTGATGTCTGGGGACTGCAGATGGAAATTAGCATGTTTTGCTAAATCTGGTATATTTACACTGCATTTGTAATGTAATGTTCATCAATATACACTGTACCGACTAAATAAATAAAGAAAGTAGGAATATTAAGATAGGCAATTATATTTTAACATATAATTAAAATGTAATTTTTGAATTTCCTTTTCTCTCAGCAGCTAGCTAGATAATTTTGGGTAGTACAAATTCGACTGTTGGACTTACTGTATGTGCATGACTGCAAAGGAAAAATGGAAGTGTGTGTTTGTGTAGGGACATGGGACATATGCTTTTTTTCTTTACATTTTCAGTGCTGTTAAGCAGAAGTATTTAAAAACTCTTAGTCAAACTGTCCGTCTGGAATCTGGATAGACTACAGACCAAGTGACGACACTGTCAGGGATTCTGGTCTACTGTCAGCTGTCACCAAGACACTTCAGCTGTGTAAAAAAAACAGCCTTATTAAATGAGTGATTCCTATCATTTCCTAACCTCTCTGCTTGCTTTAGGTCTGATAACTCATCTCCTCACAGTCTAACATGTTCATGGTCTCACATATTCCTTAGTCAAGTGCGACACCAGCTGGTTACATTTGGTATTACAGGCATAGTGAAAATGTTTACACTATGTTTTGTGTGTGTGTAGATTACAGCAGAGGAGGTGAAAGATAAGAGAGCGATTGTTTTGGAGATGGAGGCCAAAGGACTCGATAAGAAGGTAAACACTATCCTCCCCTCCTCTCCTCTCCTCTCCTCTTCATCAAGCATGTTAGCTAATTTGTGTGTGTGTGTGTGTGTGTGTGTGCGTGTGTGCGTGTGTGTGTGCGTGCATGTCTGTAGGATATGTTTGGGAAGTCGGATCCGTTCCTGGAGTTTTTCAAGCAAGGAGACGGAGGAAAGTGGACTCTGGTCTACAGGACAGAGGTAACTCACTCAACATACTGTAGAATGTTGGGAAGCTCAATAACAAAGACAAACTATTTCCTCCACTGACCCTTGCTGCATCAGGCACTGCTTCCATTCCTTTCATTGGTTACTATGAGACAGAAAGTGTTTATTTTTCTGACCAAAAATATGATATAAAATGTCGGTCGACTAACCTTTTTAATTGACAAAAAAGAAGAAGATGATGATGACAAAAACTATGACTAAATATATTGACATTTGTGTCGACAAATAAAAACTAGGCGAGAGTGCCGTCCTGAAACTGGGAGGTCGGGTTCGATCCCTGGCCGGGTCAGATCAAAGACTGTAAAAATGGTACCCGATGCCTCCCTGCTTGGCACTCAGCATCAATGTTTAGATTGGGGGGTTAGATCAACTACAAATGATTCCCAAGCATGGTTCTGGCTCACCGCTCCAAGAGATGGGCCAAATGTGGAGAACAAATCTCTCATACAGCAATGCATGTGACAAATAGTAGGACTTTAACCTTTTAACTCCGTGAATCGATGTAAAACAAGTTAAACAACGTGAGAACTACTGTTGTAGAGGTGTAGGTTAATATTGGTGATATGATTAGTCATTGTTTAATACAATTAGATCAGACTTTTCTCTCTCTCACTGTCAATGGTAGAGACAGTGCCTGTATCTCACTTTCAAAACAAACATGAAAGAGACAAACATTGGCAGGGAATAATTATTTCTTGAACATTTGAAAGTAAGGCTGAATGGGGACGACAGGACGCACAGTGTGAGCAGCACTCAAGACTTGCGTGATATTGGGACCGTACAGTGTTATTACATAAATCGTGAGCTTTGGCTTTCCTTGGTGAACAATGTACTCATACAGTAGAGGTAGAAGTATATCCTTAAATTTCTAAAATTGTTCAGTGTATGATTATGATGATGGTGTTGTAGGTGGTGAAGAACAACTTGTCTCCATCATGGAAGAAGTTCACTGTTCCTCTGCAGACCTTCTGTAGCTCTGACCTGGACACACCTATTAAGGTACACACACACACACACACACACACACACACACACACACACACACACACACAGGAGTGTTTACGTACGTACGTATGTACGTACGTACACACACAGTCGCCATGACTGATTTCAGTTGTGTTTAATGTGATGAAAGTGTAGAATGGGTCAAACTAGCAATACATGTTCTATTGCTTAACTTGTACATTGATGTTCAGAAGCATCGTCTCGTTTGTTTATTTGTTTGTGTGTTTGTTTGTGTGTGCGCGTATGTGCACACTTCAGGTAGTGTGTTATGATAAAGATGAAGACACCAGTTCAGATGAGATAGGACAGTTCAGCTGTACAACCAACCAGCTTCTCCAGAATAACAACAAAGTGGTATGTCTCCTCTCTGCTCTCCTCTGCTCTCCTCTGCTCTCCTCTCTAGGTTCAGTGTTCAGATTATGACAACGATGGTTCTCATGATCTGATCGGCTCTTTTTCTACTAACGTCTCTGGGCTGCAGAAAGCTGCACATGGCTCTCCGGTGAGGTCACTTCCTGCCTTCTTCTTCCTGCTTCCTGTTCCTAGCTTCTGATTATTATATGTATGCGATTCCCAAGCCATGTTGTCTTCAAGACCCCGCCCCAATCGCTGTGATTGGCTGATTGAGGTTATGTCCTATTCTATAGGCTATACGTTACTCAAGTACTGTACTTAAGCACAATTTTGAGGTTCTTCTTTACTCGTGTACACTTACCTATTTTATACTTTGTCTATTCAAAAATAGCCTATCTACAAGCATCGCACATATTGTCTCTTACTTAAAGGACGACTTATTTTCAATCATCTTCATATAATTCACTAATGCTCATGATATATTATGGTACCATCATTTTTGTCTGTGTCTCAGAGGAGGCCTGTGGACAGTTGACAAACCCACCTACCAGCGACATCATCGTTAGGCAGGTTTTATTTTGTATTGCTAGAACAATGGCTTCCATTATAGCATGCTAACTTTCCAGGAATTAGCTTGGATTCCCCATGCTATGCCACATAAAATTACTCACTGTGTAACACGTGAAAGGTATTCCGTATTTGATTTGAATACAAAAATATTGCTATCAAAATATCAATAATATAGTACTAAAATTATTCAACAGCTTAGCTGATCTTCATGTTGTAGATGTGAACCAAAACAACCACTCTCCAAAACAACTGACTTGGGAATCACAAGGACAAGTTAATGTCACGTCAACTCTAGCCAGTCGACACTCGACACTGTCTGGTACATGCAGTAACATGTTCTCTGCTTCTGGTACATGCAGTAACATGTTCTCTGCTTCTGGTACATGCAGTAACATGTTCTCTGCTTCTGGTACATGCAGTAACATGTTCTCTGCTGCTCCACACTGTCTGGTACATGCAGTAACATGTTCTCTGCTTCTGGTACATGCAGTAACATGTTCTCTGCTGCTCCACACTGTCTGGTACATGCAGTAACATGTTCTCTGCTGCTCCACACTGTCTGGTACATGCAGTAACATGTTCTCTGCTGCTCCACACTGTCTGGTACATGCAGTAACATGTTCTCTGCTGCTCCATACTGTCTGGTACATGCAGTAACATGTTCTCTGCTGCTCCACACTGTCTGGTACATGCAGTAACATGTTCTCTGCTGCTCCACACTGTCTGGTACATGCAGTAACATGTTCTCTGCTGCTCCACACTGTCTGGTACATGCAGTAACATGTTCTCTGCTGCTCCATACTGTCTGGTACATGCAGTAACATGTTCTCTGCTGCTCCACACTGTCTGGTACATGCAGTAACATGTTCTCTGCTGCTCCATACTGTCTGGTACATGCAGTAACATGTTCTCTGCTGCTGTCTCTCCAGGTGGAGTTTGAATGCATCAACACTGACAAACAGAAGAAGAAGAAGAGCTACAAGAACTCTGGGGTGGTCATCGCGAAGAGCTGCAAGGTAGGACTGCATTAGGACTACATTACCCAATGTTCCACAGTCTTAATGTGCATGTGATTAGTTTTTTGTTAAAATAAGTGCAGTACTGATAGCTCTATAATAATGGAGAGCAATCATTGCTATAGAGTGCTTGTTTAACGGAGGTCTCCGTTTCTCTATGGCTCTCTAGTAAACAGAAAATACATTTCCAGGTCAGGATACAGGACAAACAAGTGGAATTTGAAAGTGAAGAACCAGAAATGACCACACATTTTTTAACACTAAATTTGAAGCTAATAAATACGTTTCCTTCCTGATTCTATGAAATTTGTTTGGTGTGCGTGCGACGTGCATACAGCTGGCGACTCAGTACAGTTTCCTGGACTATGTGATGGGAGGCTGTCAGATCAACTTCACAGTACGTAGTTTGTTGTCATCGACTGAAAATACAATAAAAAATCTCTATTTATCTCAATCATCTAAGATATCTTGCATAAATATCAAGATATGCAATTTTGTCAATATCGTTCGTTCAGCCCTACCAGCAACTAATACATTGTGTGTGTGTGTGTGTGTGTGTGTGTGTGTGTGTGTGTGTGTGTGTGTGTGTGTGTGTGCGCGTGTGTGCGTAGGTGGGTATAGACTTCACAGGGTCTAATGGAGACCCTCGCTCTCCCGACTCGCTGCACTACATGAGTACTGATGGTCTGAACCAGTACCTGAAAGCCACCTGGTCTGTGGGCTTGGTCATCCAGGACTATGACACGTTAGTACTACATTTCTGTAGCCTGGAATCCACACCGCTACGTTCTGCATTTTCTTTTTCTTTTTTCCGCTCACTTAGCTTCTCAGTGTGGAAGACTCCTATTTACAAATGTGGGTGTGGGTGGGGTGTAAAACTCAAGTAACTTTACGTAATTGGTGATGTTTGTGAATGTGAGAAAGTGAGGGGCGTTCTTATCATTATACATCATCTCATTCTGGCCGATAACAATTTGCGTCCTCACTTTACTGTGCTGCTCACACTGTGCATCCTGTCGTCCCCATTCAGCCTCACTTTCCGTCTTTACTTTTCTCTCCTCACTTTTATCTTCAATATGTACTTTGCTCAGCCAATCAAATCATCGCTATGGGGTGATCAGCCAATCACAAGTTGCGTCCTCACTTTTCCGTCTTCAATGTTTACACAAACCCGGAAAGCTGGGCATTAGGACTGCAAAAATGGCACTTTTTCGCTGCTATCTACGTTTATAAACGTAGCTAGGTTACGCGTATGTTCGTAGACAACTGTATACTCCATATATGAAAGTAGCGACCGTCTATTTTCCTTTTAGCATTGCTCCCGTTAATATGGAGAGCCTCCGTCCCCACCAGCTATGGGATTTTAAAATCCAGCTCCATCGAGCCTCCATTATAACAGGATTTTCAAAGCGCTGTATCTCTAAGGTTGGAGGCTGTCCATGGTGAGCCACCGTGCACTCGACGATCGTAAATAATTTGTGAGTTTGTACCGCATCGCTGAGCACACGTAACTGGTTGTAATGATAGCTAAGGGGTCTGAGCTAATGCGAGTGACTGTGCTCATAAAAAAGCCCCCACCTTCCTGATTAACCCGGAAAGGAAACAATCACCGTAGAGTTAGTGGACGCGTGGCATTCCATCGGCACAGACAAAGTAGAGATGAGTTGACAAGAATTAATGTCCTCTCTCTCTCTCTCTCTCTCTCAATCCCCCCCCCCCCCCCCCCCCCCCCAGTGATAAGTTCTTCCCAGCTTTTGGATTCGGAGCCAAGCTGCCTCCAGACTTCAAGGTCAGCCAATCACAAAACAGCTCTGTTAAATTCTGCCAATCACAAATCAGCTCTATTTATCTGAACCAATCTGTCTTGTGTGTTTTATGCTTTCTTCAGGCTGCCCATCATGAGTTCGCTCTCAACTTCAACCCCAGCAACCCAAACTGTGCAGGTACATGCGCGCGCGCACACACACACACACACACACACACACACACACACACACACACACACAGTAAACATCAATCCTAGTATCTGTCTAAACCAGGGATTCTCAATGTTGTTTTGGCTCAGGTCACCCCTGTAAATAACCTCATCCACGGCACCTCTGAATTACATTGTTTATAGCACTTTACAGCACCTTTTGTCATATTAATGGTACATAAATATGTAAATCTTTCCCCAAAAGGTACAGTATGTCACAAGGAAATCTGGAGAGAATTATTTTTTCTTTTTCGGACAGAGTGAAAACAACTTTTACACATTTTACAACATAAAACTCCTTTAGAAGCCAGACAGAAATTACATGGACTGGTTATATCAGAGTGGTGATTTAGTCTCAAACCATTAGAAATACATATGAAGGACATGCACAATATGATATTAAATATTAAAAACCGTTTTAAAATGCATGTTGTCGTTCCTTTAACCCCAGCATTCCTATGTGGAGGGGAAGCCGGGGAACATTCACCCAACATAGCCCATCTGCTATTTTTGGTGAAGAGACTTGGTGTACTGTGTGCTGAAAAAGAACGCACCAAGTACAGTTTAACTCAGGTCCGTTTTACTTTAAGTATAGAGAGTCTTAAGAGGTTAAACTGAAGTGACATTCCAAATATGAAGTATTCTGAGGCACCCCTGGACCTGCGTCACAGCACCCACTTTGAGAAGCCCTGGTCTAAACAACATGCTATCTAAATAACATTATATCTGGTCTAAACAACATGCTATCTACAGTAAATAACATTCTATCTGGTCTAAACAACATGCTATCTAAATAACATTCTATCTGGTCTAAACAACATGCTATCTAAATAACATTCTATCTGGTCTAAACAACATGCTATCTAAATAACATTCTATCTGGTCTAAACAACATGCTATCTACAGTAAATAACATTCTATCTGGTCTAAACAACATGCTATCTAAATAACATTCTATCTGGTCTAAACAACATGCTATCTAAATAACATTCTATCTGGTCTAAACAACATGCTATCTAAATAACATTCTATCTGGTCTAAACAACATGCTATCTAAATAACATTATATCTGGTCTAAACAACATGCTATCTAAATAACATTCTATCTGGTCTAAACAACATGCTATCTACAGTAAATAACATTCTATCTGGTCTAAACAACATGCTATCTAAATAACATTCTATCTGGTCTAAACAACATGCTATCTAAATAACATTCCATCTGGTCTAAACAACATGCTATCTAAATAACATTCCATCTGGTCTAAACAACATGCTATCTAAATAACATTCTATCTGGTCTAAACAACATGCTATCTAAATAACATTCTATCTGGTCTAAACAACATGCTATCTAAATAACATTCTTAACATTTGTGGTCAAGCAAGCAACATATTGTCGCTGTCGGGCAGAAACCTCGTATCTCCATTTCTCCATATTTATTCATTGTAATTTTTTTGAGCGGTGCCAGCCGTGTGTGATCACAGGACAGGTGTAGAGTAGTTGAAAGAGAAATAGGCCAAAAGATGTTCACGGAAAACCAGATCAGATTATACATTATAGAGATTACATTTCGTGATTAGGGGGTTAGTTATGTGGTTAGTTATGTCTGATTTATACTTGTGTTATAAGTGTGTGTGTGTGTGTGTGTGTGTGTGTGTGTGTGTGTGTGTGTGTGTGTGTGTGTGTGTGTGTGTGTGTGTGTGTGTGTGTGTGTGTGTGTGTGTGTGTGTGTGTGCGTGTGCGTGTGCGTGGGGTGGTGTGTGACAGGTATCCAGGGCATAGTGGATGCATACCGTGCAGTTCTTCCTCAGATCAGGCTGTCTGGACCAACCAACTTCTCTCCCCTCATCAACCATGTGGCTGGAATAGCAGCTTCTGCTGCCCAGAGCAATACTGCCTCGGTACGCACGCTCTCTCTCTCTCTCATTTTTTCATGATAATTTTATATGAAAAACTTCCCACACATACACACTTTCTGATATGAATGATAAAGCCATCACACCCTTTTTGTGTCTATGTCTGTGTGTCTGTGTGCCTGTGCGTGCGTGCGTGCGTGCGAGCAGCAGTACTTCGTGCTGCTCATTCTAACGGACGGGGAGATCACAGACTTGGACCAGACCAGGGACGCGGTGGTAGGGGCGTCCCGCCTGCCTCTGTCCATTATCATCGTGGGCGTGGGCCCGGCCGACTTCAAAGCCATGGAGCTTCTGGACGGAGACGACGGCGTCCTCAAGTCCCAGAGCGGAGAGTCTGTCAGCAGGGATATCGTCCAGTTTGTCCCCTACCGAGACTTCATTAATGTAAGTCTGTCAGCAGGGATATCGTCCAGTTTGTCCCCTACCGAGACTTCATTAATGTAAGTCTGTCAGCAGGGACATTGTCCAGTTTGTCCCCTACCGAGACTTCATTAATGTAAGTCTGTCAGCAGAGACATCGTCCAGTTTGTCCCCTACCGAGACTTCATTAATGTAAGTCTGTCAGCAGGGACATCGTCCAGTTTGTCCCCTACCGAGACTTCATTAATGTAAGTCTGTCAGCAGGGACATCGTCCAGTTTGTCCCCTACTGAGACTTCATTAATGTAAGTCTGTCAGCAGGGACATCGTCCAGTTTGTCCCCTACCGAGACTCAGAGGCGTATCTGCAATAAGATGAGGACAGGCTATTGTGCCATTCAGCCTTTGTAATTGTATCCTACTCGTCTGGCAGGTATATCTCTTTGAAAACCTTTAGTGCTACGATTGTGCGCGGGGAGACGACAATTAACACATCTTGCCTGCCCAAAATGTAATTCCTGGAAACGCCACTGCCGAGACTTCATTAATGTAAGTCTGTCAGCAGGGACATCGTCCAGTTTGTCCCCTACCGAGACTTCATTAATGTACGTCTGTCAGCTGGGACAGTTTGTCCACATGTTTCACCCAGATTTCTTTGTTTTTGCTAAATATTTACTGTGTCGATTATCGTCCATGTATCATATCGTCAGTCATGTGCTGTGATGCATCCTATCACTGTATCGTTACACCCCTAGGTGTCCTTATGCTTGCGAGGGCCAACTGTTACACAAGTATGTTTTAGAATTTGAGAAATAGACATTTGAGGACAATTATGTGAGGCCATTTAGCCAAGCTCTTTGGTGTCTACAAAGATGTGTATATATATAATGTAACCTGTCTGTCTGTACTGTAATAGTGGTTATTTAATGTTATTATTATTTCTGCCTGCAGGCTCCCAAAGAGGCGTTGGCTCGGAGCGTGTTAGCCGAGGTGCCCAAGCAGGTGGTGTCCTATTTCAAGATGAGAGGCCTGGACCCGCCCACCAAGGCCTAAACCACGCTCCCAAACGCAAAGCAACATTCCCTCATCAACTGTCAACAATGTGCCACTATCACACTCCATATTATTCAATTCATACCACTGCTACTGCTAGCTGACAGCCAACCAGGATGTCAACTTTGCTTCCTGGTATTTCCCCAGCTAATCCCTGTCTTGAAGTATGTATGATGCATGCACACATATTAATCCTGAAGGTCTTTATGCAATGGGAGTGTTTTATTCTGTGTGATTGATTCACATTAATTTAATCCACCGTTTGTGTAATCTGTTATACATTTGCGAAGTTGTACCCAAGTTCCAAAAATGTAATTTATTTTTGAAAGCATCAATCTGAGGCTGAGGCGTCACCACATTAAGAGTTTGGTGTGAAATATTCACAGATGCATTTTTGGATTGTTTATTCCGTCACACTCTCACTGTGTAGAAACCTTATCCCTAAAGCTAACCTGTAAAATGTAGCTTGAGGTCCTTTCAGATGGGCAGCGATTAACGCGTCTAGTAATTCACTTTCAATGAGACCTGCATATTTTTTTTGTACGCACGGAGAAGTCGAGGGGCGACAAAGCAAGCGTATTTGCGTAAGCACGGCCCCATGAGTCACGCGCATGCTCATTTTGTGCACATGCCTAACTAGACCTGGATTGTGTTGAGCTGGGCTTTTTTACGCTTGCGTTGTCGCGCCCCTCATGAGCAGACCTGTCGTTGATCCAGACCCTCATGAACAGACCTGTCTTTGATCCAGACCCTCATGAGCAGACCTGTCGTTGATCCAGACCCTCATGAGCAGACCTGTCTTTGATCCAGACCCTCATGAACAGACCTGTCGTTGATCCAGACCCTCATGAGCAGACCTGTCGTTGATCCAGAGCCTCATGAGCAGACCTGTCGTTGATCCAGGCGACAATGTCTGCGTTAATCGATGTCCGTCTGAAAGTTCCTTTTGCCTTGAGAGTGACACTTTCCCTCAAGAGCACCTGCATGTTGTCCCACAAGGACAGTTGTGACAGGTCTTGCTATCCTTATATATATGTTCTTTTTATATAGTACCACACACACACACACACACACACACTGTTAACCACTTAAATCCGTTCTTGAGTTGAGTTGCAACTGTGCGTGGACCACTTTGTTCCATCTACACCAGATCTCTTTGCGTGGACCACTTTGTTCCATCTACACCAGATCTCTTTGCGTGGACCACTTTGTTCCATCTACACCAGATCTCTTTGCGTGGACCACTTTGTTCCATCTACACCAGATCTCTTTGCGTTGACCACTTTGTTCCATCTACACCAGATCTCTTTGCGTGGACCACTTTGTTCCATCTACACCAGATCTCTTTGCGTAGACCACTTTGTTCCATCTACACCAGATCTCAACTGTGCGTGGACCACTTTGTTCCATCTACACCAGATCTCTTTGTTCCATCTACACCAGATCTCTTTGCATAGACCACTTTGTTCCATCTACACCAGATCTCTGTGCGTGGACCACTTTGTTCCATCTACACCAGATCTCTTTGCGTGGACCACTTTGTTCCATCTACACCAGATCTCTTTGTTCCATCTACACCTGATCTCTTTGTTCCATCTACACCAGATCTCTTTGTTCCATCTACACCAGATCTCTTTGTTCCATCTACACCAGATCTCTTTGCCAGAAATGGCCAATCAGCGATTTGGGTTCATGTACAACTGGTTACTTTTGTCAGCCTAAAATAATGTTTTGTTTTAGTGACATTTTAGTCAGTTTGCATGTTTACGCATGCACACACACGCACACGCACACACACACACACACACACACACACACACACACACACACACACACACACACACACACAGTGACCAATGTTATACGTTTCACGTTCAATCAGTTGAGTGCTTATTGATTTCTTTAATGTGTCTTTGATACAGTATGTCAGTATGTAACATGTTTACTCGCTCCTTTCCATTCTGTGTACCTCAATACTAACATAGTAGCTCTATGCAAAACTAATTCTATGCAGAACCTATCTAAAGCTTTATATTCTAAGTACAGTAGTTGACCAATACCTTGCACTTGAACCTTTGCACTGTCATCTCTAATCTCTCTCTCTATATATAGATATATCTATATCTATGCTTGAAATGCTGGAAACAATTGATGCTGGAAAGCTCAAAGGGATTTTTATATAAATGAAAAAGTCAAAGTGCCATTACATTACCATGACCTGACTGCAATGTAATCAGATCATATTAAAATATGAAAATACATCTTGGACTTTTTATTATTATAATATTTTTGACAAACATGAAAGACATACATGTCAACAAACCGCAACATACATCGTACATACATATATACACTTATACTAGGGAGACAAAAAAGACTGATATACAATAAAGCTCAAGGTATATTTACAGAGAAAAGAGGATTCCTGTGTTTGTGTGCGTGCGTGCGTGCATGCACATGTAAGTAAAACTAGTTGAGCAACTCTTATTTGCCTTCATGAACACCTGACAGGAGACACTGTAGCACTTAACAAGCCTCCGCTCTGTATGTTTGCATCCACACATCTTTTAGCCCACTAGATAAACACACACTGACTCACACACACACACACACTGAGGTAGGTTTCTTCAACTGCTCCTGTTTGACTCCACCCAAAAGAGTAAGAGAGACCAATCACACCTTTTACGTACATGCACACATACATACACACATGCACAGACACACACACCTTCACACAGTCCATCTGAAAGCGGTTCAGTATTGAACAGCAGAACTGGGGAAGCAGAGTTCTCTGAAGACACACTGATGAAGCCTGGATGGCTGAAACATGTCTGTCACCTTCCTCACCTTGAGACATTATGCAACAACAATAATTTAATTTAATTATAGATATGTGCGACCCTTCACATTATAATTTATTAAGCTGTTTATTTGGATAACACACCAGATTGGTCAAAGCGCGGTTGTGTTCTGATGACGCTCTAGACATCATGTAACACAGACAGACAGACATCATGTCTATCAGCGTCAATCTGAAGAGAATATCCAATCTCCCTGGACGCTATGACCGCAAGGTAGAGCTGACTCTCAGAGGTGAGTAACACACACACATACACGCATACACACTGGGCAGCAGTGGTTCAGGAGGTAGAGCAGCCCCTTTGGGAATGAGAAGTTTCCCGGTTCGATCCCCAGCTTAGTGTGGAAGTGTCCTCAAGCGAGACAACGAACCCCTAACTGCTCCTGATGAGCAGGTTGGTGCCTTGCATTGGTTTGAGCCGTGTGTGTGTGTGTGTGTGTGTGTTAAATGTAATGCACATTGTCACATTGTCACCATTTACCATCTTACACATAACATGCATGGCATGCACACACAGTCATGAACCCATAGCGTCGCTATACTTATATGTCAGGTGAACATTCAGCAAAGGTTACTTGTGAGTGTGACCTTGTGGATCTGCTATTTTTGAATAGCTGAAGTATAAAATGAGAGGAAGCAGCACTACTGCTATTTATTCATAGATTTCATAGATTTCATAGATAGAAGTTTGCTTGACATCCCTCATCAATGTGTACATTGTGTTTTTGCTTGTTTACAAATTATCTTCTATTGTTCTGTTTAATATTCATTTGTATTTTCAGACGTTTTTCCACTTAAATCATACTTTTTAAACTTGACCTTCGGCTTTGTACTTGGTCGCCGAAAATAGCCGATCTACAAGCTCACAACGGCATCCCTAAGAACAGACGCATGACATCATTAATTTCAAAGACTGTCAGGAAAGCATGAAGCCATTGATAAAAGGAATTGATACGCTCAGAGCCATATGATGTTGATTCACTGAGTTAACTATTTTGATTCTCTATAGATTTACTGTAGATAATGAATTCAGACTGCATTAGTCATTGGTCAGCAGCATCTAACAGTACCGGTATGTTGCAACACACAAACCAGATAGGCTACGCTGTGTCTACGTAGAGAGAGTACATTGTCAGTAACTTTGTAGACTAGAGTGTTTGTTGAGCAACTCCCAGCTACTGCTACATTTAATTGTAGAGCCGTGGTTATTACCTCCCTACCACCAAACTTTACTTTAATGTGCTTTAGTCGTCAATGATTCATTGATTGATTCCTTTATTGACAAAAAGACGCATACAGACATATTTGCACACATTTGTCAAAAGGATAATACAAAAAAGCTTGGGAGCTTAGCTTATGTCCATGTTGGTCCCATGTATTCAACATGTCAACTACGACATACTAGCTGCCTCACGCTACAGAAACAGGCTCCTGTCCTATGGGCCTCATGACTTGGCAAGGCTTATTTACTTAGAATCACGTGTCAAAATTTGCTCTTTATTAGGTCGACGTTTCGGTCGCTTAGACCTTCATCAGGACAGAGGTGTGCATCAGCCTTTTGCAACAAAAAAAATATATTTATTTAAAGGGGAATTTCAATTTAAAACACTTCTGGGGTCCTTTTTACATCTGCTCTGGCTTTCATGTGCATCTGGCCCAGACAGTTAGGACAATATAAGTCACCAGAACCAGGTAAATGTGTTTTCAATGATTCTATGGTTTAAAAGCAGTTTGAAGTTCAATGGTTTATAGCTGACAACTGAACAAACCAGTGATGTTCAGTAACATAATACTTTTTTGATGTAAATACAAATTTCATATTTGTAAATTCATAAAACAGGCATGTGAAATGTTGTGAAGATGAACTGCAGTATATAACAACTGTCTGTCTGTCTGCCTGCTGCCTGTCCACCTGTCTGTCTGCCTGCCCCTGTCTGTCTGCCTGTCCACCTGTCTGTCTGCCTGCCTGCCCCTGTCTGTCTGCCTGTCCACCTGCCTGCCCCTGTCTGTCTGCCTGTCGGTCTGCAGGGTTCACTCATAAAACCAGGATCCTCCAGTGTGAGAACGTGGCTGTATTTAACGAGGTGAGCAGCATGTCTACAGGCCTAAATGCATTGTGTTGCTGTGATGTGATTGACTGATAACATAAGACATTTGAATCAAGTGTTTAATAAAGTGGCCAGTGAGTGTATATAACTAGTATAGTGACTTTTTTTCTTATTTTTTTAAACAAAAAATCTGAAGGGGATCTGATAATAAAATCAAAGAAATTGCTATGCATGCTGTCTGTACACTACCTGGAAATTGCTATAAATATAAAGTATCTCTTTATTGAGTCAACATTCCGGTCGTTAGACAGACTTGTCCTACTCGGCTATTCCTATGCACCTCACCAACCTTTGAGGTGTGCATCTGCCTTTTTCTAAAAGTTAAACAAAAATTCAAAACTATAGTATTATTAATCTTGTACAATGCAGTATTATGTATATCTGTATAGTGACTGATCCTAGATCAGTGCATTAGGTAGCTGCTGTCAATAAGGAAGTATTTGTTCTGTTCAGATTGAAGCTGTTTTAATGGAACTGATAACATCCAGAAACCACCACTCCTTACACACACACGCGCACACACACACACACACACACACACACACACACACACACACACACACACACACACACACACACACACACACACACACACACACAGTTTTGTAAGTAGGTAAAAGTTTGCACCTCAGCTGTTGAAACTATTTCAGCAGTGATTCCCAATGGAACATTCGTTACCAAGTGGGATTGTAGATCGGCTGTTTGTCAGTAATAAAACCTTTACAATGACATACTGGACATGAGGCAGACTTGCAGTTGAGAAACAAAGTTTAATGTCTTCCAGGCCTGGACAACACAAGTGAAATAACTGAAGAAAAGAAAGAACTCAACATAACTTAAACAGAGAGGTACTGGTGTCAACCTCTCCCCATGGCAGCCCAGTCTCTACAGAACCATTTCCCCTTTATATAGACTCCTGACTCCACCCCTGGCTAAGCAGTCAGCAAATCACTAAGCATTTAGAAACACCCAAGATGCTCCCCATAAAGCAATCAATCAGAGCTCTGTTCAGGCAATCAAGGCAGCATCTGCATAGATAAACACAAGTATATTAGATTCACCGCAGAATATGCACCTTCTGTGGGACTGAGAATCATGGCCTGTTACAAATACAATACAATGAATGTGTATTGTTGAACAGTTTACATTACTCTGACAGAGGCTGCTCTGTCACAACATTAAGGGCTAATATGTCCACATAATATAAAGAATGACAGAGCACTTTGGATAACAGGAAATCCTTTACGTCAAACAATATCAATGAAAAGTAGTAAAAAGCACTTCTTACAAAGCCTCTTAACTCCATTGGACCCTCAAACTGTTTACTTAAGCATGCAGCTAACTCCACCACCTCTCCCCCATGGCAAGTTTTGACAATATATAATAAACTCACAATAACAACTTTGATGAGGCAGTATTGCTTATTGGTTTTCTTAATTGAAAGAAAATTTAAATAATATATTTTCTTCTTCCTGAAAATGGATTTAGGTTTTCTTCCCGACAGCAGTTATATTGTATTTCGACTCTGATATCTGATATCATGACTCTGATTTTGTCATGATTTGTGTGTGTGTGTGTGTGTGTGTGTGTGTGTGTGCGCGTGTGCGTGTGCATGTGCTTGTGTGCGTGCACAGTACTTCCGCTGGCCTCATTATGGTAAACTCATCAGCAATGAAGTCCTGACTGTCAGTGTCTACAACTGTAGCAAAGTGTTCTCCAACAGGTAACACACACACACACACACACACACACACACACAGTCACACACTATACTTACTATACTTTTTTACCTTAATTCGCGTTGTGAGCTTGCAGAACAGCTATTTTCTTTGCGTGATGCACGCGTACAACTATGTGTAATCGGGCGTGTGTGTGTGTGTGTGTGTGTGTGTGTGTGTGTGTGTGTGTGTGTGTGTGTGTGTGTGTGTGTGTGTGTGTGTTAGACTTCTGGGTAAGTTAGTGGTGAGTCTCCAACACGTTGTAACATCTGGGAGGCTGTTGCTACGGGAACCACTATCCGATGCCAACTACAGCCTGACTGACGTGAGTACACACACACACACACACACACACACACACACACACACACACACACACACACACATAAATTATAAGCCCAGCTCCACCAAGATCATTTTCTTCAAAACACATTAGATTTTTGAAAACGTACGCAAATTGGTACATACTACTCATCATCATGGT